>NW_009798270.1:1693649-1740816 GCF_000520075.1 Aphanomyces astaci | reverse complement strand
TGAGCCACTAGCCGCGTTCATGGGCCCACCACCGAATGGTTTGACTCGAGATGAATTCCGAATTCAATATCTCGAGCGAATTGCTGAACAGGTTATCGTTGGTAACTTTCGCAGCATTATTGCATTTCTTAAAAGTTTGAATAGGGGTCGATGCTAACCGTTTGAATCGATACGCGCTACGCCTCCAATACTTTTACGGACGCGCGGAGGCGATGGACGACATGGAAGTTGGCATGTGATGCCAAAACGAGGATGTTATGTGTATCATTTCGACTGCATTTTTTAATTGAGTTCAATTTTTAATTTGAGTTATTCTATTTTCATCGGGCACACGACACAATTCATCGGGCACACGACACAATTCATCGGGCAGATGGCCAATTGCTTGGGCACACGGCTAATTATATCGGGCACACCGCCAAATATATCGGGCACACGACCTCGGCGGGCCAAATTTAACGGGCACATGGCTAATTATATCGGGCACACCACCAAATATATCGGGTGCACGGCCAAATACATCGGGCATTCGTCCAACTTAACTGCAAAAAGGTGTAGTACAGTACTGGTGTATGGCAAAATCGACCTCGAATCCACAGACTGGTATGAACATCGCAACAGATTTGAGTGTGTGCAGGACCGATTACGATGGATTCGGCCGAGATTGAACGTCGGTCGTGCATCCAGATTGATCAACCTTTGAATTGCGAAATGCCAACGGTAAGCCTTTGTGTGTTGGAGCGTAGTACAGAAGTATTGGACTCAGAGAAGCAAATATTTGTTTGCAGATAAAATGAATACATTGATTGCAGGCTCAGCATTTGCACGCGTGAGTCCTGTTTCAATGGTTGACAGTGCAATAAGTTACTGTAACGTTAGTGCAGTTGTCATGTTATACTCTTAATCACATTAATATTAATTACTGTATACCTCAGTCCAAAAGTGATTGCACGAGTGTAAGGTTACGGTACAATTTATTATATTATAAAGTTTATTGCATCTACACTTTACCACAAATATACTCCATACCTGTATAAATGTATGTTGTACAAATATAAATTTACAAAACTTATACGTGAGCACAGTCAAAAATGATCATCATTCCCACTGTTTGTAGTAGTACAAGTTTTATTATCATTCCGACCCATAATTAAATCAGTCCCAGACGTTGTTTTGACAGAAATCTAACGTTAACCAAATAATTATGTGAAGCTGACAGGTCTGAAAGCATAAAATATATGACTGCCATGCAAGGTTCAAGGCACAAACCATAATTCTTCCTCCATCTCGTAACTAATACCCCTTTGTATCTCGTTTACCTCTCCTTCCTTTGCATGATGGTCGAGAAGTGCTGCCTTCGAGCGACGCCCGCCTTGGACCTGGTTTTGAGCTCGTGTGCGACAACTATAACTTATAGATGGCAAAGACACGCACTGGGAGTCTCACCCCCCTCGGGATTCCACCCCCCCCCCGCGTCAATGACATCACGATTGCAAGACACAAACGAGCAAGAATATGTAGCGTAGACACGCATAGTACTATCTATGCCCGTCACACAAGTGTACAGTACGAATAGGTTGCATTGCGTTACTGTAGTACTAGTAGGAAGAACGATACTATTTAATACCTAAGAAGGTACTTTACTTCACACAATCGTACCAGTTAGGCGACCCGACCCCCCCGTGCTGGCCCGCTTGAACGACCCAAGCACTGGTGTAGGTGGCATACTGGTCTGTACATCAATGACAATGCCAAGGATATATAGTAGTAATAGTTACGTTAGTATACATACGTAGTACGGTACTGTGCATGGTGTAGGTTTGAAGGGCATACAGTACAGTACTAATTACAGTAACTTGGCAAGTCTGGGAACCTGGCGGCCATACGCTTAGTAGGAGTACAGATTCGTAGGAGTTCACCTGAACAAGCCCTGGCAGTCACTATTGCTACAGTAATACTAGTAGTACATAGTATGCAGGGCGACGACCGTACATTCAAAGCGCAACGAATGACCCCTGACAATCCGTCCTCGCATGTACACTGTACGGTCGCCTATAAATGAGATACAGTACCAGTAGCAAATTGGATTTTGGATTCAACTTCAATGTCCTGTATCGACTATTTTGACTGATCGGCGTAAAAACCTCTGGAATTTGGGAAACAGACGCGTCAGCCAAACGTTTTAAACTGTGGTATCTCGTTTTAAACACATTTTCACTGCCTTAACTGCAAATATATGTTGTTTGAAACGTTTGAAACTCAATGTTCCGGCCTCGGTAAACTTCCTTCGAATGTCGCGGCCGGTCGACGTGGGACATGTGCAAGCATAGCATTCTTCGCACGGATCTGTAAGTGGCACGACGACGCGAGGAATCTCAGTCCGCAACAACCCAGAGAGCAGCATGGTGCTCATCTCCGACATCTCGCCAGGTCCGTCTTACTTCCTCATGATGCAAAACCCTTGGAGCGACTATGACCCTACCTGCGTCGATCGACATCATGACATGTATGTCCGCCCTTCCGTCCGTTCTTCTCTGTTCCTATAGCCCACGTTCCGCACTGACTGATGTCATTAGAGCCAAGCGCAATGCGGCCAAGCCACACCGCCGTTCGGTGAGTACCCACGAACACAAATCCCAGAAACAAACCCGATCGCAATCGTTGAACCATGCAGCAATCCACTCCACCCTTCGCGCGCCGTCAGTACCTGCACCAAAGTCCCTCCCCACGAAGGAAGTCGCGGGTGCATTCGCGTCCTTGCAGGTGCATCCCATGACGTCTGCTGCAAGTAGCACCCACCACCACGCGGACGACGACGACCGAAAGCACCCGTCATCTCTGCTCGTACGTTCCATGTCTGAAAAGCCGATGAAATCGTCGTCTTCGTCGCCGATCTACGAAATGCCCGAACTCCTTGGCGGCACTGCCGCCGACATCTTGTCCGATCCGAAGGTTACCAAGTACCTTGTTCCCAAGGTAGCTGTGTTCTCATCGTCGTCCCCATCACGACCACCATCCATCACATCATCATCATCGTCGTGGTCGTAGATTGAAGCATGCTTGCCCTATCGATTCAAGCACAAGAACTGGAAGCTGTCGTTCAGTCTGGCGCAGCATGGCGCGTCCCTGCACACGCTGTTCCGCCGCGTCCGACGACAGGAATCGACCATTGTCGTCGTGGAAACCGAAGATGGCGACATATTTGGCGGGTTTGCGACGGCGCCGTGGACGCCATGCGGGCTGTACTTTGGCACGGGCGAGAGCTTTGTGTTTACATGTCACCGCAAGTTTGAGATGTTTCCGTGGACACGCAAGAATTCGCTCCTGTTGTTCAGCGACGAGAACACGATTGCCATGGGCGGCGGGTCCGTTTCATCCGTCCATCCATCTCATGACCAACCTCATGGAACGATGATTCTGGTGGAGTAGGGGCGGGTTTGCGTGGGCGCTGAACCACGACCTATCTCAAGGCACGAGCACCCCCACGATGACGTTTGACAATCGGTACGAAGTGGCGTTGCTTGCTACCGTAGTGTGGCTGGGAAATATGTGACACAGTGTGATGTGTGTGCTCTCTAGGTGCTTGGCGAGTCGATGCAACTTTGGCGTGGTGAACTTTGAAGTGTGGGAGTTTGCGTGCAAGTACCAGTGACGACCGCCGCATATGTGGTTGTACCTTTGTGGCTACGAACGATATATATATATATATATATATATTTATGGCGTGTCTTAATTTATATTATATATGTATTCGAACCATTATTCGTTGGGCTATGCATGCTACATATTCGATGGGAAGAAGGATGCCGAGGGAGCTACTGATAGTAGTTCTTGGTGGGTAAAAGGGGAGCGAGGGCAAAGCTATACATCAATCACGCTGTATCGCAGATTAGTAGTACTGTATCCATCATCGTAACCAGCGAAGGATGCAGACGATCTTGGCCAAGAAGCACCCCTAGGTACTCGTAGCATTCTCATATGCTGTCTGTAACGGTTTTGAAATGTCAGTTACAAAAATGTATCCGGATGATGATTGCGTATTCCGGATAATAATTTGCAGGTTGTAGGTTGATTGGACTGCGGGATGTGCCACGTCAAAGTGGTGCTCCTGTGCAAAGGGCGCGGCGGCGACGCGGCGTCCTACCGACCGACGCGCGATGAGAGTCAGTGGTGGAACCGACGGGATGCGCTGGTGCGATGTGTGTCTTCGTTCCTCCATGGCCCTTGGTCAGCGCATTGCAGCAGTCGCGAACTGGTGCTGCTGCACGACGAAGACTGTGCACGCATCCACATGACGGTGGCCAACCCGCTGTCGTGCCGCCTGCTGCCCACGGAACAGAACATTGTGTCGGCGTGGAAGTCCGCCGCAGCGTCGTCGTCGTCTGCGTCGAAGGACCGCTTTGACTCGCCATGGACCTGTCGCGTGGAGCGCGTGCCCGAGTCGGGTGCGTCGACGTCGTCGGCTGCGGCAGTCCAGCACATGGACAGCAAGCGCCAAGTGCTGGAGCACATCCAAGCGCATTGCTCCCTCGACTTCCTTCGGGAGCATGGTCTCAACAGCAAACCCGACGTCGTCCTTCGCAAAACCAACAAAAAGGCGCTGATGCAGGCGTGGCATCAATGGACATCCCAGCACAAACCGCCCAAATCCTCATCGTCGGCATCTCCTTTGGAGTCCATCTTCGCAGAGCTTCTGCATGTTCCTTCCGCGTCCGTCGTCGCGGGGTACCTCCATGAGTCGTGCGAGTCGGAGCTTCCATGCTTCAACCCGCCGCCGCTCCCCGCCGCCGACCCCAACCTCTACGTAGTCCTCTTCCTCGGAGCCGTGCGCGACATGCATCCTTCCGAGAACGCCCTTCTGCGCCGCGTCTGCGCGTCCAAGAACATCCCGCTGACCGGCGTCCGGCTGGGCGCGGTGCCGGAATTCACGAGCAAAATCCTCAGCGTCGTAGCGTTTCACCAGGCTCGCGGCGTGCTCGGCCCCGCGCTCCTGCACCAACTCGCGTCGTCGAAACACGAATTGACGACCGCTTCAACGAAACACGAAACATCATCGACTGGTTCGTCCACGTCACCCATGCATGTGCATGTGCTGTGCAGCGTCCCCCTGCGCCAAGCCGACCTCTCGACAGCGCTGGGCCAGCGGCAGGGCCCCCTGTGGGCCATGGTGCGGGTCACCGTCGTAACGCTGTGGCGATCCCACTACATGCGCACATCCTCGTCAATACAAGGGGACATCATCTCTACCGAGGGGACCCCCTCCCCCCCTGGAAACGTTGATCGTGGCTCGGCAACTTTCGCAGACTCGACAGTAGCACCCCCCTTGACGACGACGCTGACGTTTTTGCTCGCAGACGGCGTCCACGTCACGTTTGAACAAGAGACGTTCGTGACGTGTATGGCAGAGCAACACCAGGCGGCGCCGACGGAATTTCAAATCTTGCAAGCGATAATCAGCCAAAGTAGTGGTGCTGCCGTGAATTCAACATCCATTCACGACGTGAAGGATGGGAAAGCCATGGCGGCGTGGATGGCAGCGGCGGTGGCGCCGTCCGTGGTCTTGGACCTGGACGACGGTGATGACGACGGTGGTGTTGTCGGTAAAACGTTGGTGGATGCCATGTATGCGTCCCCGGAACCGGCTGCGGCGAGTGGCGGCGCGGCGACGGTGGCGGTGCTGCTGAGTCTTCATCCGACGGAAGTGTTGCCGACGCACGAGGCCCTTCGACGCGCCACGGCCGCCCTCGGCCTCCCGGTCGTCCGCCAGCGCATCGTGCACACCCCCGTCACGGACACGGCGGCCGCGTCCATCACGATGTTGCAACATTTTGCTTACCAGCACCGCCTGGTGGAAGTGTTGCATGTGATGGCCACCACCAGTCGGAACAAATCAAAAACCAAAGCGAAGAAGGCAAAGAAGAATGCTCGACGCAATGACGACGACTCGATGTCCTCGAAACAAATGAAACGCGCATAGTGCTGTAGTTGCCCCCCTAATCGAAAAAATGTATAGGCGACCGAGGGCATTCTAGTAGTCAGCCAAACGTTAATCCAGGAAGTACTACTAGTAGTAGTTCAAGGCCTGACGATCTGTCTGCGGTACTGTTACACTTTCTACTTTGATTGGCCGTGTCGATGTGGCATGTACGAAACCGACGTACTAGTAACTCCTTAAACAACTCATGATTTCAAGCAGTATAAATACTCTTAGCCGGGTCGACCATGTCCACGCGACCACAGCTGGCCACGCGACGACCAATGGGGTCACTGCTGCCGCGGTTGCGCACGTCGTTCCTTCACTCGATGGTGTCGATTCGGTTTGAAAAGGCCAAGAGCTGGCGGGAGCCCGAGAACCGGCTCGGCCCCACTGGGTTCTGGTCTCTGTGGGCGTGGATGGCGTGCCTGCGCTTGGCATTCGCCGTGCACTTAGGCTTGTTGGCATACGCCCACGCATTCGTTTCGTCCGGACGCCACGAGTACGAGCGGCGGACGATGCGGCTGCAGGACGACTTGCGCGTGCCCGTCGTCATGTGCTGCGCCGTGGGGATGCTCCACGTGTACGGTTTGGTCAACATGGCGTGGAATCGGCGGCAGACGACGCGCCTGGAGCGGGTCCGCGCGATCAGGGACATGTCCAAGCGCGGAGGGTTCGAGCCCAGCCATCCGTTGGTGCGGCGGCTGTGGCACCTCTATACCAAACACTTGATCGGCAAAGGGCAGTTTGGGATCCAGGGAGAGTACTTTAGCCTCCGGTCAAGCGTCTCTCATGGCTTGTCGATTGCGTTGCACACGTACCAGGCGTTCAAAGTCACGTTTCTGTCGACGTCAACGCGCCTGAACCTGCTCATGGCGGGGTGTCTCGCCGCGAACTGCATCGTGGCCCCGCTCCTTTTCACCATCCGGATGCGCCCCGTTCTCCAGCGCACCGCGGCAATCTGGACGACCGTGGGGTTCACGGCGTTCTTCGAGTGCGGGCTGCCATGGCTGTCGGTGGCGCCGTACTTAGCGTACTTTACATGGGACGACGAGGTTCAGACCAGCCACCTGTACGACGACGTGTGGTTCTACGACGCTGCGCTCTTGGGTCGCCGGTTCTTCCTCAACGACCTCAGCGACGTCTGCTCCCGCCTCCTGCCGTGTGTGCTGGCGTACTTGAGCTTGGCCAACTTGGAAGGCATCGTGTCCGTCGCGCACGACTACCATCACCCGACCATCAACTACGCCGTGCACAACCACCCCCAATTGTACCCTCGAAGGACGCCACCGCCTCCTTCTCGCGGAAAGCACATGCACTCGACCAAAGTCAAGGTGGCCCTGCACGTTGCCGTCGTGTGGAGCCGCGTCGTCGGCCTCCTCTGGGGCGTCGGTGTCCTCTTCTTGGCCGTGACCTTCTCCGACGTGTCCAAGACGCTCCAGGTGCCTTGTCCCCACGGCTGTCTCAGCCGCGTGTACCCTTGGTTCGCCACGGACTGCCGCTGTGTGATCCAGCTAGTCAACTGCCACGCCCGAGCAATCGACCAGGACCAGCTCCCCCAAGTGCTCGATACGCTGGACCCCCACAACCTCCAGCTGCTCATACTGGCCCACTGCCCCGACCTCGTTGTGCCGCCCCTCGACCGGTTCGAGTCGCTCTTTGGCCTCGAAATCTTCAACTCGACCATCGTCGACTGGCCCACGACCGCCGCGCTGACCGCCGATGCGTTCCAGTCACTGTCGTACCTCCTGCTCGTCAGGACCGACTTGGTTGAGATCCCGCCGGCCATCTACCAGAGACCGCTACCCCCCACGCTCCTCGACATTGAAATCGTCAACGCGAAAGTATCTTATGTCTCGAACGACACATTTGCAGCCTGGGCAGGCCTCAACACGCTGTTCCTCGAGTCATGCCACATCACCAGCGTACCAACGTCCATCGACCACCTCCGCGTGCTCAACCAGATGTCGTTATACGACAACGACCTGAGCAACGCCGACGCCATCGCCCACTTGCCCATGCTGTGGGAACTCAGCGTATCCAAGAACCCCCGCCTTGACTCTCTTCCGCATGACCTCACCTCACTCCCTGCCCTCACCACAGTGCTCGCAGACCTGACCAACATATCGAGTCTGACTGACACGTGGCGGACTCAGGTCCCTGCGCTGTCGCTGGCTGCCACGCCGTTCTGCAGCACTACACCAGACGCCGCCCAGTTCTGCGACCATCCAGCCCAAACCCAGGGCATGTTTCCGTCGCATCGACTGTATCGCGAGTTTACCTAACAAGAACCAAATGTATCGTCATCACGACCTATGTGGTTTGGGGCACGGCTTGGTAGGCTTCACCGCATCTCTACAGTATACTCGGTCGTATTTCGGGGTGATTTACACTTAAGGTGGTTGCTACTGAGTGCAGGACTGGCTACATACTGTAGTGATGCTATCTCAAGAAAGTCTATGCTTGAGGGCATTCCTATTCCCGATGTAGCCGCCGGTACGTAACCCACCCACTGGTACAATAGCTGGAGCACACTATGGTATGTGGTTGATTGTGTTACAAGACAGTACGGCGACTACATGCGTACACGACATGGGGATCCAGCTTGGCGTCCCTCGAGCCTACAGCGACCACCCACACCATCAGTTTACCCATACTGTACTGACTAGTTCCAACCATACGTACGTTGTTTCATCAAGTCGTAGGCGGCGGCGGCGTCAAAGCCTGGAATGGCTCGGCCATGTTCCACTTCGTAGCTCGATCGCGACGCGCGCTGCTTGAGCGTCGACTTGTGCAGAAGCTCAAGGATGCTGCCTTCGTCCGCCCCCTCGGTCGGTGGGGACGACACGGCGGTGGCCACAGGACACGCGACGTCGCCGATCAAAATGACGTCGGTGGGCGGGGGTGGCTGGTCGACCTCCGAGGCGGAGGGGGGCCGCACCACTTGGACGCTGGGGCAGACCAGATCGTACACGACGCACCGGACGGACAGCGTGCACGGCTGCCAGAGGGCGAAGCCCCAGCGGTCGCCGGGCTTGAGCGGCGGCGACGTGGCTGTGTGGACCAGAGTCGTTTGATCCAACACTCGGAGCTGCAGTGCATGTTCGACCATGCCGGGGTTCTCGGGACTGACCTCCCACGACACAGCGTCGCCGACAGCCGCCACCACGGACGCTTTCGTGATGGAGAATGCAAAGTCTTGGAGGAGAATCACGTGGTGGTTGGTGGGACTGGTTGCCGCCGTCAGCGGCGCGACGTACAGGGAGGAGTGTGTCGTTGCTTTGGGAGAAGTACTAGGGGTAGCAGGTGGTGTAGATAGTGGAGAGGGGGTGGCATCTATGGCAGGGGACTGGGGGTGCTTGGTGGCCGCGTTGGCTTTGGTCTTGATGCGCTGTCTCGACTTGCGGGCAAATGTGTCGTCGTCTTCTACGTTGGGCCGCGGGGGCTGCTTTTCCCGCCACGTGACGAGCTGCTTGTGGAAGGGGACGGTGACTTGTTTCCGGGGCGACGTGGGGACCGTTCGCGGATGGGGATAGTCGAGAAAGACAGCGTTCCGCGACGTGTCGTCGGGTGTCAACGCCGCCACGACCGTGACCGACCCAGTCATGAACGAGTACAGCGCGCATGAGTACCGAATTGTTCCTAATGTGTCGAACGTGTGCTCAAACGTAGGGGTGTCAACGCTCAACGTCGGCGCGTTGGTGGTAGACGGGGGTGGTTTCTTCTTGGTCCACCCGACATGGATCGAATGCACCGTGGTGGAGTTGGCGGGGATTTCCCATCGAATCGTGCTGTGTCGCTCGACCACAATGTGCCGCGGGTGGAATAAAAAGTCCTGGACGTTGACAACATACACTTTCGACGACGGAATCGGATGCACTTTCACGGGACTCGATTCATCTACACATGGCGACAATGAGAAAGGGACGACGTGGATATGTACATGCAGCACGCATACGGGAACTCTGGTTGTCGTGGCAGGACGAAGTCGTGTCGTCTGGCTCGTCGAGTTGGTTGTCGTCGTCGCCATGCTGTGGCTCCGGCGACGGGTCTAGAACCTTCTTCCGATACCGAAGCACCGGCAGACGCTTCTTGGTGTGGACTTGGCTAGGATTCGCTGCATTGACAGGCTGTTGTCGGCCATCAACCGACTTCGTGGACGGGCGCTTCGCCATGAGGTTACGATATGCGGTGGAAGAATGAGCACTGAAGGGGCGCAAGAGCCAAACTGCACGCCATGAATTTTAGCCAATCCAGTTCATTAAAGTGATTATAACGGCTTTTTATTGGACGTTTTTTGACCAAACAGTCCCAAGCGCCGTTTTCACAGAAAGAACGGGCGAAACCGCCGCGTACTTGCTGCGCCAGTTGGCACGGCGACCATCGCCTCCTTCCACATCCATCTCAAAGCTACACAACGACCCCTTCCACATATCGACTACGTCGTATATGAATCATGATACTGCATTGAGCTAGTTACAACTTTCATGAACTGCCCTAACTGTCGAATGGCGTCGAGTGGAAGTCCCACCGATGCCGCGGCGGTGTTGAAATTCGCAGACGAGTGCCAGTCCCTGCACTTCACTTCATTGCATCTACCTGCTTCTCAACGCTACAGTAACAGTGACTCGTCATCTAATACATCGATTTGGTTAGGCGAAGGAAGGGCTAACGTTAGTGTGTAGTAGACTTTGCCACGAGCATGGAGGTTTGTTCCATTGCGATTTTGACGAGTGCTGACCGTCATTCAGGACATCAACGAGCAGTATCCGGACGACATGGAGTGATAAGGATTTTTAGCCAATGGGAACTCAGACACAAAGTTCGATAAATTATTATGTTTAAAAATACACGTAGCGATATGATGGCGGAATAAAAACATGGTGCATTATTATCCGAGTCGGCGGAATCCCTGTATGAATTTGAACACCTGTGTGATTTGAACACCACACTGGGGACCAATGAAGTGGTGCGAAAATTATTGGTTGATTGAGCTCCAACCATGTTATATTGGTTCATTTCGCCTTTGAATCATATCGCAACATGGCTGTGGGTAAGTCCACGATGCATGCTTCTCTATGAATGTTGTATATATGCATGTCCCGAGCAGGAGAGAAAGACATGTGGGATGATTCCCGCGATTCCACGAGACACAGGGAGCTCATCAGGTGATGTGTAGGCAAAAATAAGAGATTGACCAAGGGCAAGAAGGGCGGCAAGAAGAAGGCGTAAGTGAATGTGTATGGAGGACACGGTAGGCTCATGTCATGTCCTTTATAGCGTCGATCCTTTCACCCGCAAGGACTGGTACGACATTCGTGTCCCCGGTATCTTCCAAACCCGCACCATCGGCAAGACCTTGGTCAACCGCACCGCCGGTACCAAGATCGCGTCCGAAGGGTTGAAGGGCCGCGTGATTGAAGTCTGCCTTGCGGACCTCAACAAGGACGAAGACCAATCGTTCCGCAAGGTGCGCCTTTCCGTCGAGGACGTGCAAGGCACGCAAGTGATCACGAACTTCCACGGCATGGACTTCACCCGCGACAAAATCTGCTCGTTGATCAAGAAGTGGCAGACGCTGATCGAAGCCTTCGTGGACGTCAAGACCACGGACGGGTACACGGTCCGCCTCTTCAGCATCGCGTTCACCAAGAAGCGCCCGAACCAGCAAAAGAAGACGTGCTACGCCCAAACCGCGCAGATCCGTCAAATTCGCAAGAAAATGACGACCATCATGACGGAGCAAGCGTCCAAGTCGGAATTGAAGGACTTGTACCTCAAGTTCCAACCCGAAATCATCGGCAAGGAAATCGAAAAGGCGTGCCAAGGCATCTTCCCCCTCCAAAACGTGTTTGTGCGCAAGATGAAGGTGTTGAAGAAGCCCAAGTTTGACGTGACCAAGTTGATGGAACTGCACGAAGAAGGTGCCCAAGAAAAGGGCGCCAAGGTCGTCCGCGACGAAGACCAACTCGTCCAGTCGTTGGCCGGCACGGGCGGCCGCTTGTAAATGGTTCAACAGTTTTTGCTTGCTGGAAGGCACCGGCCAGAGGACCTGACGTCGCGAGACGATAGGGACACCAGCCAGTGCTTTTGTTCTTCTTAAAGGCGACATAATAATGGAGGGAAACAGCAGCCCAGGCGATATTACATTGGATGTGTTGTATCTGAGTGAGTAGTCGTCCCAGCAGGAACGAACTAGGACTTGGAAGTACGTAGTATCGTGGTTGAGTGTATGACGTCGGTGTCATGAAGGCATCTCATGAGTGTTCCCCGTGAAGTGAAGACTTTGTGCCGAGCGTACATAGAGCTCGGTTTGGGTACATACATAGAAGATAGCCGATGGACGGACTCCGTTGCCTTCATCGTGGAAGGGCGGCTCGATTCTGGTTATCTTGAGCTTGGCCAATCGGCAAGAAGAATGAATCTATATTTTATCCAATCAGATGACAACGTTGACACGGCGCGAATAATTCTAACGATGGCGTCGGTGACGGACGACGAGAAGAAGCTTGAGAAGGAGTTCTTGAGCAAGCGACCGCCTCTTGCGTACGCCAAGCTCCAAGGCAAGCTGAATGACACTGAGCCATTCGAGGTGGTGATCACCCAGCTGCCCGTGGAGCTGGGCCGGGGGTCGTTGGAGAACCAGCCAGAAGGACGCATCTGCTTGGGGGACCAAATGTCGGTGTCGCGAACGCATGCCCGCATCAATTGGAGTGCGGAAAAGTCGTGCTTCGAGCTTGAATGCCTGGGCAAGAACCCGTTGTACGTGGCAGGTACATTCTGTCACTTGGTTTCGTCGTCGGCTCATGCTGTGTCTTCCAGGTCGGCCAGTTAACAAGGGCACGACGGTGCAGTTGACGCCCAAACTGCCGTTAAAAATTGGCTCCACTCGCTTTTACTTTTTACCTGCGATCAAGTCTCCCTGTGGAGTCTTGTCAGGTCTCAAGCTGATCCAAAAGGGGTTTGAAAAAGCGCCGCAGCCGGCTGCGTCCACAACGGGACTCACCGTGGACGACACGGTGGATTCCATCTTCAAATGGTGCGCTCTTCCTCCATGAGCCCGCCTCCCTTGAACGTAGAAGCTTATGGATGTGTAGTTTCCGCGACATTGAGTACGAAGTTGGCGGGCGCGACACCCTAGCGTCGTTGATCAAGTACGTACACATGCTCCTAGGAGCCCTCTTTTCTGGTACTCATGCGAATGCATACACAGGGGATACTTTGAGAATTCCCCGACCAACTTCAAGCGTATCAGCATCTCGGCGACGGGAGGTTCGTGCTCATCGATGGTACCTATCTCATGGTATCCTCGTGTAAACAGAACCAAGGTACATCCTCATCAAGCCTGAAAAGCCAGAAGCAGACGACAAGAAGCGGCCAGGGTCGGCTGGACCGGCCGACGCGAAGAAGAAGGCCAAGACGGCACCCGTCGACGCGCCGGACGTGGCCGCGAAGGCACTCGTGCCCACGGACGTACAGCGACTGGACACGAAACACGTCTCGGCTCTCCTTAATGCGAGCGACTACTATGGAGAGTAAGAAGTTGCAAGCACTGTATAAATAAAATCACCAAATGTATCTGAGTTTCAGTATGGCAAGTGCCTAGTTTAATACTATTGTTTCACAGTAATCGTGAATTTGTAACGTTTAACGCAACACGAGATAATTATATTATAACAGTGAATTCTAACAGTACTGATTTCATCGTGAATTCTAACATTAAACGCAACACGAGATAATCATATTATAATCATCTTATAATCGTAAATTCAACCAGTAATGACACATTATTAGATGGCGGCAACACCACCACGAGATGATCAGTGTGGAAAACTGTACTTCGTGGCGAAGCGAGCTTGTTGGCGACGCGTTTCGAAGTTGACCACGTCGCACACGTCACTCAATGGCGCGCCGGTGAACGGGGCCATCGGAGTGTACGGCGACGGCCCATATTCAGGCGTGAACGTCGAGATGAGGTTCTTCCGCGCTTGGACTTGCCACACCTGCGACCACAAGCGATCGAACCGGTCCACGAAGGGCTTGGCGTGTGGGTCTCGCGGGTCGATGACTTGGGGCGCTTCGTCCGAGACGATGCGTCCGTGGACGTGGAGGACGTGCGGCAGAACGCGCTCGATCCACTGGTGGTCCCATTCCGAGTCGAGTAAGCGCTCGGCGGCGACGACCCAGTGCGAAAAGTCCAGCGTGAGTTTTAAGGAAGGAAACTGTTCGAGCACGTGCAATGTTCTCCATGGGTTCCACAGCGCCCGACCTCGATGGGTTTCGTGAGCAATGGGGATGTCGCCGGTATGGGGGATGCGCTCTAAGGCTGCGGAGAAGAACTCGACGCAATCGCGGTCGCTCCAGTGATCGCAACCCGCGTGTGCGTTTAGCATGACGGGGCGCAACGACAGCGCATGCGCCTGGTTCACTTCGTCTTCGAACTGCTTGAGGTGTTCGTCGGCACTCTTTTCTTCCCACGCATTAGGAATATAGTCTGTCCATCCCGAATACACCCCCACAATGAGGTTCATGTCATGGGCCTTGAGCTCGTCGAGGAATGCCGCTCCTCCGTGCGCTTGAATCGCACTCAAGCTGGCTTCGACACCCTTGTATCCCAGCGCCTTGAGCTGGGGAACTAATTTCAGGTTGGTTGCGACGTCCACCGCCGGCTCGATGCCCCACAAGTGGCGGAACACTTGGAGTTGACGCCCACGCGACATTCGGGTTTTGGCAGAATGTTGGTTCTTGTCCGGATAATGATATCAGAGGTGCCATTTTCAAATTTTGAGCGCGTGGAAAGTGCGGGGTGGACGCGCCGTGACGATGTTCTTCAGGACCGATCCCTCGAACTGGACGAGTACGATCTCTTGAAGCGCGAAAGGAGCATGATGACTTGATGCGTATATGAACAGGATATGAAGAAGAAGCAAAGGCGTCGAGGAAGAGGTTCCTTGCTAAGTTGAAAAGGCATGAAGTGCATGTCGACAATCCATCGATAGAGATTGTTCGGCTTCCAAAAGCGGTGTTCAATATGGACCTCATGGAATACGCTCAAAAACCGGGTGGACTGCCTCGAGACGTCGTGGTGTTTGATATGTTCGATGTCGACGTGACATGTGCCAGCATTACCGATGGAATCCTATGGAGTACTCGTTCCGACGACGACGTCGTTGCACCATGTCTTGCAGCTAATGGTACGACACTTTTGGATGGACACTTCCTTTTTAACGACTTTATAGTGGACGATATTGTCGAAACGCAACCGATGGGCAAAATTGATAGCCCATTTGAGCTCGAAATCGAATCGACAATTGATGTCCAAGGCATGTCGATGCCCATTTACGACGATGTTACCCTTGCTGGATCAGACGAAGCCATTTCAATAGCTTGGTGAGCACACAGATACACACGTCGATGATATTATGAACATAAGCGTAGCAATTGGTACGAAGAATTGAATCGGCGAGCGGCGTTGGAAGATTCTGTTGAAACACCGCTCGACACTATTCCCGTCAAGATTTCGCAACACGGTATCACTCTAATATTATTACTTTCAATGTGACAATGCTATGTAGAACCATCAATTGTGGCGCAAGACGTTGCGTTCGACAAGGTCGATGTCCTGGACCCCTTCGACCACCACACCGCCGCTGTCGGAATAGCGTTCCACCCCACCCTTTTGGACGGCTGCGTTGAACTGACTGGCATTGATTGGGAGCACTCTCGCCAGTCGATTCTGTTTCTCTTTGACGACATGTCTTGTCCCGACCCAAGGACCTATCTGGACGTGTTGGTCCCTGCCGCTTCACCGCCCGCGCATATGACCAAGCCGCTTGTCGAGATTGAGCCGCTTGACGTTGGTTCGAACATGCCATCATGCAGGACATCGACGTCTCTCGACGAAATGCACGCGACCATGTATAAAAGTACCTTGCTCGATGGCCACCTCGTGCGTCCAACCCCTAAAGCGTTCTCCGTGTCCATCTTTGGTACTATTTACCTTGAATGTATAGGATGATGCTCTAACACATTCGTAGACCACACGTCGGCCTGTTCGAATTTGCAAGACGCGCTGTTTCCACAGCCTACGTCAACTTGCAACGTTCGGATCCAGCAGTTGCTGCTGCCACCATCGGCACATGTCCACCGGTCCCACGACGAAATCGCATTTATCGAGTCGTTCAAAGCGTTCACAAGGGATATCTTGGCCGTGTCCCACACACCAGCTCTTCAGCGGATATCCCCGTCCACATTGGCAATTGACATGCCTACGTTTTGGCTGACTGCATCGTCCAACTTTAAGGACATACTGTTTCCTGTAAGAATATCACAAGTTGAAATATGGAGTTCTTACACATGTGCTGTAGGACAACGAAGAAGTGAACGAAGGAGCCATCGTGCCTCATCATTGCAATGCTGGCGGCGAGCTGCAGCCAACTCCACATCTCATTGCGCCTGAGGAGCACTCTGTCGAGAAATCAAACAAGCGGCACAAGCCGGAAGAACCCGCCCATCGTCGTCGAAAACGATTGCGCACGCGGTCGACTACAATTGAGCATTCCACCGCAAACACCACATCGAATGGCCATGCTGAGGATTCGTCGTTGAGCCAGTCAATTTCCCACGCTGCACGTCCGTTGATTTGGAGTTTATCGTCCAAAAAGGTCCTGCAGATTCAAGAAACGCCGTTGAAATCGGCGTTGCAACATCTATCGATTGGCTCGTTGCGCTCAAAAGTGCAAGCCAAGTACCTGGTACGGACATTTGAATGTCCATGTATTATTCATACCATATGGTCATTGTGACGGTAGGATCTGAAACGAATAATCCACACGTCTACGACCATAAACGAAAAGACCCAGCGCGCCGAAATCATCCGGGACTTGTTTTATGTGCATACGCTGCGGTGCGGTAGTGTTACTTATGTGCTCCCAGTCATTATTGCCTAGATTAATGTTGCTCGTGTTGGACGAACATGGCACTGATGCGTGCGTGGCGTTCGTGCACACGTGCGTGACAAGGTCGAAAGTTGAACGGGTACTTGGGCCAGCCTATATCTTCCGCTTGCGTCACCTTGTTCACCAACAAGAGGAGGTACCGCCCGCTACTTCATCTTTCATGTTGTCCGAATTATATCCGTTTTCTACACAGGATGTAACAGAATTTCTGATTTGATTGTCGATTTGATACAAATTTGGGTCGCGCAAACCGATCCACAATCGATCTGATTGGTTGTTGAATTTCATTTAGAAGGTTTTGATTGGCTAATAATTTTGAGCTCATCTGAGGTAGCCAATCAAATCGATTTAAATTCCAACACCACAACACGAAATTTCACTCGAAAGCACAATACATATAGTAACGTTATTCCTTTTATACATGAATTTTTATAGAGAATGACAGATTTTATCTAAACAATATGAGGATTTATTTATTCGAAATAGGACGAGCCTATCGTTGTCACACCCGAGACAAAGTTCAACACGAACATCATCAATCAATCTGGACCGTGGCCAATCTTGAGCAGTGTGGACTTTCCCTTATCGGTGAGAATCCCCTAATTGGCTTGATTCATCGTACGGTCATGTGTAGGATGACGTGGCAGCCTTAGCCTTGCGACAGGGCGACTGTATCAACGTGTTTCTTCGAGAGTTGGATCCTCCATTGAGCCTCATCGTGGGACTCCAAACTGGCATTTGTGTCGTGGAGAAATCAATTTTCCTTGGTATTGTGGATTCGATACGAATTTCCAGACCCCGTCGAATCGAATTTCGCCGCCGAATCGAATCACGAATCGACGCTATTGGCTAATCCAATTTTGGAGTGGATTTGATTGGCTCTTACAGAAAGGAGATGTATATTCAACCAATTAGAACTCTAGCATGATTCAATATTGATTAGACAAACCACGCGTATCTTGGATGTTATAGCGAATTCACAATACTATTCCTGTAAAATGTATCTCTCTCTCTCTCCGATGGGGTATGTATTATTTTCTGAATAATGTAGATGACGCTCAAACCAAGGAATTTGCGTATCAAATCGCCCAGATTCAACACCAGGTGATACCGTAAAATTGATATTTACAGTTAGATGACATGACATCAACTGGTGTAGTTTGCAAAGGTCCGTCGGTACCGTTAACACACCCTCTTTCGACGACTCACAACATGGACAAGATATGGGTTGTTCTAGGTACTTCGTCTTCTTGACTTTCGTTCCTAAGTGGCTGCTATGTATACATGTAGAAAATTACCCCCCAGGCTATGCCAAGGAAACGGATAAACTCGAGCAGTGCTATCTTGCATTCAGTACTGCCGCGATGGGCTTGTCGATTCCAGTGGTTTCAATGATCAGGTCAGGAATCAAATACTTTGCATGATCTTTCATCGTCCAAGGTGTAGCAACTCGCCGCTTGACTCGGCAGCGTACATTCAACAGATAATTCGTCAGCCCAACAACACTGTACGCTACAGACATTGCAACCGAGATATATCTAGCTATATATATATATATACCTGTAGGTTCCCGAGGATTTGACATTTCCCGAAGACGAAAGCCAACTGGAGCGTTTGGTGGCGTCAACCAAAGCCATGAATCCGTATTGTGCCCAATACTTGATGGACCGAGTACAGTACTTTAGTACCCCCTTCTTTTTCGCTTCACAAGCATACAATTCGATGTAGATTTCCCTAGCCGACTTTTTCCAACTTCCGTAAGTGTTTCACGATATACTACTAGTACAGTCGTTTCTCATACATGATAATGGATGGCTGTAGATGGGACCGACTCGACTTGTCCAGAGTTCCAGGCATTCCAGAGCATCAGTTGCGCTGCCTCTATCGGTTTGATTTAGTATTTCTTATATGTTGTGACTAACTACGTCGTAGCATTCTCCAGCAGGATCATGGACTTGACATGCAACAAGAGGCGAATGAGGATTAACGTCTGATTAACTGTTAATGCAATGGATTCGCTGAAGAGGATTCATTTTATCCAATCAAACGGTTCTAATTTTAACCGTCGTACTCCGGATTTGCGTCCGATTAACAGTTAATGCAATGGGATTCGCTAAAAAGAAATATTTTTATCCAATCAAATTCGATGTAAACCGTCATTGATCATGGACTTGACATGCAACAAGAGGCGAATGAGGATTAACTGTTAATGCAATGGGATTCGCTGAAGTGGATTCATTTTATCCAATCAAACTGTTCTATTATTAACCGTCGTACTCTGGATTTGCGTCCGATTAACAGTTAATGCAATGGGATTAGCTAAAAAGAAAATGTTTTGATCCAATCAAATTCGTCGTTTTCCGGATAATGTTTTCCACCCATCGCCATCAATCGTCATGCAGCGCTCGTTGCAAGGAGCGAGGAGATCGCTTGGTGCTCGCATCCTAGGCCTACCTCGACGACGACCCTACCATGCATCTCCCTTGGTGATGTCGACTGAGAAAATTATTCCGTCATTGGGTGAAGGAGTGATCGATTCCCTCCATGACAAGTCGATCTCGTCGGTCAAGAAGCTCGAGATGGTCCAAACGTACTTTGCTCAAGTGCCGCCCACCCCCGACCAAAACGATTTGTACGCGTTGTCCATCTTGCTGGAAGAGCAGCTAGCGTCTCGCGACATGCCGAGTGCCCTCGTCATGGTTGAGTTGATGAACACACACAAGATCCCCGCGGGAAAGCGCACCGTGGACCTGTTCAGCAGGATGTATGCCCGCCATCTTGCCGACAACCCCACCAAGATTTCAGATGGATTGGCGTGGTATGTGGATCATCGACATGCCTTGGTTCCAACGATCCCTGTCGCGGACATGTACGTGGAGTTGGTGTCCCGCGGCCACGTGTCGGTGGCGGTGTCGCTGTGGGAAGTTTGCATGGAGGACCCCCGCCTTACTTGTTTCGTTCCTCACTTGGCGGCCGTCGACATCCTGGTGCGCGAACTGACTCGCTACGAGCAACTGGAGACCGTCCTCGCCTTGGCGCGATCCAAATATCAAGACCAACTCTGGGACGATGCTTTTTTTGCGACCAGCGTCATGGAGGGATTCAGCGACCGACGAGAGCATCACGAAGTGCTCAAAGTGCATGAGAAGCTGACGGCAAGAAACATCGTCGTCGACTCCCGGCGGTACCAGGTGCTCGTCCGCAAAGCGCAGGTGTACATGGAGCATCGAACAGGCACATCCACGTTGGCTCCGTGGTAGTAAGAACATGTTGCACTCGAATATGAATTCACAATTATCAATCGATTATTTGATTCGATAAAACGAAATCGTGTAGGCCAATCAAATGGCGACGCATTTCAAGGAAGACATTTGATTGGTAGATAGATTATGATTCAATGATTCGCTAAAATAGAAATGTTGAGGCCAATCAAATGTCGAAGTTTTCATAAGGTACAACATTTGATTGGTAGATATGTAGCGAATCATAATCGTCGCATTCCCTATCGCCATTATATTCGCCACCAAGGAATGCTCCGTCGTGCCGTGGTCGGGCTTCCGAACGCCCAGCAGGAAGGTCTGCGGACCTTCATGCGAGGGATGTCGACCATTCCCGTGAAGCGAAGGTTTCGCATTGTCACAACACTATCGGAGGATGTTCCCTTCCATCCAAAGCACATTTCGTCCACATCCAAGTCAACGACAGACTCCGTTGAGCAATGCGCACCGCAAGCCGCTCCTTCAATCAATGAAACGAAGAAGAAAGCATTCAAACTTGTGGCACGTGAGCCCAAGTCGACGTTAGATCACGCGTATAGGTACACGCCGACGACAAAACCGCCTACGCCGTTGGTCGTGCTCGAACGAGCCGTCCTCGACAAGAACTACGCCAAGGCCGTGGAAGCCTTCGACACCGTTCCATCATCCGACCTGAATCGATTCGCTTATGAATGGGCCATGCAGTCCCATGTGGCTTTGGGCAACTACGCCGAAGTCGTGCGCCTGTTTGAAGAAGCCGAGAAGACCATTCCGATGCTGCACAACCGCCTTCGGTTCTACTACATTCTATCGTTGAATCGGCAATCTCGATTTGCAGACTCGCTCGACGTGTTTGTGGACTGGTACGTTCGTATATGTGGTATCATGAATCATATATATCATTCCAACTTGCAGTTCGTTTTCGCAAATATATATTTCCCAAATATATGTGAAAATTTGTGGATTTCCCAAATTATATATATTGTCTTCCCTTTCGATAGAAAAGTGTACTATAACATTGTTGAGATATCTTTGACAGGGTCCTGATCTCATAAATACTATTCCACGCTTCAACGTTATTTTCGATATATATATATATATAAAGATAAATATTGATGTAATTATGTTGGGTTTATATATATCTGGTGGCTTGCTTCTTCTTGCATCCTATAATGTGTATTCGTTCGTTGACATATAAATAATAAAAATAACTAATGCATTCATATAAATTTATCTATTGATATATATTTATTGTACACATATTGATAGGCACGTGGGGGAGGTGGCGCCGCTGTCGCGCCCGATTTACAACGCGCTCTTAGTAGCCTGTAGCCACTTGAAGGCCTGGAAGACGGCGCAGACGATCTACCACGCCATGCTCGCGTCACATCTCACGCCCAACGGCCCCACGTACTTCCACGTTATCACCACAGCCATCAAGAGCCGACCCAAGTGTCCTCAATTCACGATCTTGTCCCTTGCGGAAGCCACCGCCGCGGCAGGGTACCCCATATCTGTGACACTGCTCAACCACATTTTGGTCGACGCATCATCCTCGTCGTCGGCTGCTCCCCCCCTTTCGTCGCCATCATCACCATCCAGTGGCCAGGTCCGCGTTCAGGCCATCCGCCGCGCTTTGCACTTGTGGGACGCCAACAAACACTACGATGCACTGCCAGTGGCGAGCGAAGTGCCGTACGAAATCGCCCTCCAGCAGATTTGGGACGCCAAACTATACACGGAAGCGGTCGGCGTGGTGGAAGACCTCGTCCGGCTGCCGTCGCCGTCGGCCGCGTTCAAGTTCCGCATCGCCAAGATGCTGCTGTCGCGGGCGGCGCCAGTGCACGCCGACATGTCCATCAAACTGCTAGATCTGATGCAGACCCATGAGCTGGGACGGCTGTCCGGCATGGCGCGGTATCGGCTGTTCGCAGGGTGGAGCCATCTGCTTGAGATCGAGGACATCGCGGCCTTCTTTGTCCAGTATCAAGACGTGACCCACGGGTGGAATGGCAGCCGTGTCTCTGACTTGTTTATCTTTGGGTACCGCCAATTTATAGCCAAGGGCGGCCACAGTCCCCACGAGTTTGAAACTGTCATGCGATTGTTCACGTTTGCATTCGAATCGGGCGACACACTGTCGTACGTGGCGCTCGAGCACGCCGTGCGATGGCTGTATGACATGGGCAAGGCCAATGAAGCGCTGCAGATCATCGTCACCATGCGTGGCAACCCTGACCTTCCTTTGGGTAAATTCGTTTGATTAGTAGGTGGTTAGTTGATTAGTCACGGCGGCGGTGGTGGTGGTAGGCTACCGGTTGACCGAGCTGGGTATGTTCATTGCATCGAAGAAGGAAGAGTACGACGTGGTGATTGACCTGTTTGAAGACTTGCAATCTCGAGGACGTACACACAAGGGCGACGAGCTGCACCCGAAGCGATTCATGGTCAAAATGGCCACCAAGGCGTACGGAGAGACGCAGAACTTGATCAAGTTTCAAGAACTGCGCTACATTCTATCCAACCGCGAGTACAAGCACTGGCAAGGCGACCCAGCAGAACGACGTCCGCGGGGTCGGATGTATGTGTAGCTAACTGGCATCGCTGCAATGTTAAGCGATAATAATGCTATCGTCGAATATATCAAACAGAAGGTGGCAACGAGGGTCATAGATTGTGGATGCATATGAATGGATGCAAAAAAGATTCCTACTAACGTTTACAATAAGCTTATATAACATTAGTCCATAGTATATTGATTCTCAAGTCGATTCGAAATTGGACCTCAATGAATCGGCAGACAATCAAAGATCGACCAATCAAAATCCAGAACTCTAATCAAGTAGCCAATCAAATTCACTTTTTAACCAATATACTAGGGTGTGACTGAAATTAGTGTGCTACTGGACGATCGTTAGATATACAAAAAGTCAGGACAAAGAAGAATCGATCGATAGATTTATTTGGCAAAGAATGAGCAGCACAAAAGCTTTATGGATGTAAATCCTATAACGTTAGGGGTTAAGAGCATCAGTTGGCGAATCGATAACTACTCGCTTATCCAGAGATGAATCCAACAAGACCATCGACTGCGATACAGTAAATTCGGAGTTTTCGACAATGCAATTGGTCCAAAGCTAGGTTGAATGACCTCATGACGCGAGCCAACACCATCAAACCAGCCAGCCATTTCCAATATACGAGTGGACTTTGCAATCCATCAGCAACAAACGATGTTGCCAATCCGGAGTTGTCCTTCTTCGTCAAGGTTGTCCTCGGTTGGGGTCAAGTACGACGCAATATGATGATCTCCAAGGGCTTCCAAGCAGCCACGTAATTAAGCACCGACGACGTTGTACTACCCACAAACCAGGTCCAACCATCGTGATAACATTAAGAAAACAATCCCACTGAAATCGCTCACTCATGTCGTCCCAGAAGTCTTCTAGACTGGGACGACCGGCCACAAATGCCGCAAACGGGCGCTGTTGTGAATTTGGGCCGTTGAAATCGTAATCCGTCCAATGTAAAACGGGGGACGGACACTGGTTTGACCTGCTCATGACGAAATTCACCGTCGCCGGATCTGCGCCCCATTCAAAGCGTACAAGCATATCTTGCATTGCGTTGTGTTGACGCAGTAGCGGTACCAGGGCTATCGCATTGGGCGCGACGGAGCTCTTCATGAGCGATGTTCCCCTTTGTCGTCGTTGGCAAGTCGCGGTTGAGCTTTGAGTTGGATCGCACTTCCGTTACATTGCCTTGGTCGATGCTTCGGGTCGAGAGGGGGGGGACTGATGCATTGAAACCAGCGAGACACTACTTGTCTTGGTTGGATGAACTTGTCTGACAGGAAGAGATCACAGTGATTCACCCAACGGTTCGACCTGTCCTTGAAAGTAGTGTTACCCGGTCGAAGTAGTTTTGAGCACACTGGGGCCTCAACAAGTATGACACAATTATATCCGTGGACAACGTTAGCCTGTTCACTTCCAACCGAAGAGGCACGGCGTTCTGAATACGTATGTACATGTTGATTAGCCATCAACTACGAACTGTAGCCACCGTCCTCGGAGCAGGAGTAAAATCCATCGTACGAGGAACCGCCATCGTCGCTGATTTCAAAGTCGTTGATCCGGATTTGTGCTCGTTTGTACACTTGGGCCATGAGTGGCATCAAGTACGACGCAATGTGGTGACCAAGGGGCACTAAGCCAGGCAACCACTGGCGTTGCACCAACAAGGCAGGTCGCACAATGTCTTGTGACGATTCCCACACATATCGTGAGGTGAAGTCACTCCACTCGGCACTTTCACATGGTTGCATAGTGTGGCAATAGTAAAACAGCGTCGCATGAGTGTACCCTGGGTTGATGCGCTCGAACAAGTCCACTACACGCCGCAGGTTTGCGTCGATGGCGTTCTTGATACAACATGCGACGGTGATCTTGATGTCGTGCGTATTAGCATCGCTGCTCGACCAGTCGTCAACCCAATATTCGTACTCAAACTCGTCTTCGTCCTTGACGGCTTGTTGAATCAACGGATTGCTCATGACCTCGATGATAAAGTCTTCGTCGTTGGTTGAAATGGCTGCTTTCAATTGCTTCAGACTATGGTTGCTGGCATTGCTTTGGGCTGAGATTGGGACAATAGACCACAAATGATGCAAAAGGGCGACGTTACGACTGCGCACGGCTAACACCATCGCACCATCGTGGTTAGAGTCGCAATGTGTCCAGCGCAAATCGGGGGAAGGGCGCAGGCTCGACCAGCTCCAGAGCAAGTCCACCGTCGCTGGTTCAGCGCCGCAGGTACACGCGTATAAGAGGACCGTTCTGCGGGTTGCATCTCTCGTTGCCAGATTTGCACCTTGCTGGCGAAGCAGAGTCATCAAGGCTATCGCATTTGGCGCGACGGAGCTCTTCATTAGGGATGTCACGCCTGTTTTTACTTCCTTAGTGTTGGCCAAGCGGGGATGAGCTGCGAGTTGGGCCCGCACCTCATCCAAATCGCCTTGCTCGATGGCACCATGGAATGCTTTGACCAGGGTCGAGTCGAGAGGGGTGCTGTTCCTGCGGCTGTACTTTTTCATGCAACAAGCTGACAAATGGCACTACGCTGAACTTTGTATTTGCTGATGCGACAGTTAGGATTTAGTCGTTGAACAATCCGAACTGGCACATTGTACTGTCAAACATTCATACTTTTTGCAGTATAAAATGAGGCTCTGCTGTACAGTGGGGGGCTGGCAATGGGATTTGAACCTATCAATACGCCCTCGCTACAACACAATCGACAATACCTTCGAATCGGGCTCGCACCCCATCTCCATCGCCCCTTTCAATGGCATCGTGGAATGCCTTGACCAGTTCCTCGTAGAGGGGGTGGCTGCTGCGCTTTCCCATTGAAATGAGTTTTTCTATTTTGCAGTTAGGGCCTAAATTGTTCAAGTCGTTGACTGCAAACTTGCGACAGTGTGTCATATCTTGACAATACTTATCGTTTCCAAAAGTGAGTTTGAAGTTCAGTACAACGACTAGGCCAAACTCAATTTGGAATCAAAACACGAAGTTACGAAATGCTCAAATCGAGGCATTTAAGATTGGCGAGTCTCGCTCGATGGCAAGCTGCAAAACCTTAAACAGGGCCGCAGGGGATGCCGCAGTCATTCATTGCTCGTATGCATCATTGCAGATTCCATATAACGTATTCAAGGTGTTGGAACAGACTTGCGACAGTGTTACTTCTCTCTATATATAGACAGACCAAATCTTCGGGACAAAGTTGACCGTCATCAATGGGCAAAATCGCCTATGTGACCCCCTTGCCAAATCCGAGGCCCCGCCGCCGTGGTGGTTGTTCGCACAGTTTGACTTTTCCATGGCAAGTACCCTGGATTTGTGCACTAGAACGACAACAGGGCCATCAGAGATTCGCACTGGGTGAGACATTGCTAGCTCGTCATCAGTGATGTCATGCCTATTTCCTCAATTTTTGCCCACACTGATCCACATCGCCTTGCTTGACGGCACTATGAAAACCTATGACCAGTGTTGGGTCGAGGGGGGCAGCTACTGTGATTGCACATTTGCATTGGATTAATTTCTGCTCGTTGTACTTGTTAATGTAAGAAGGCCCTGTTCGGGCAACTTCACTGAAAGTCACATCAACGACAGCAGCAGCAGCCTGATTCTTCGTTTGATAAGCTTGCGCAACTTAAGGTAACGTTAACGTTAGTACATCTCTATTAATTATCACCGCTTTATTCGACCGAATCGTGGATTTGATCACTGGTAACATATTGACAGTTCATCTGTCAAATGGCTTTCATTGCCACGTCAAATCAATCGGGCCAAGGATGATGTGGTACTACAGTATTAGGCTCAGTTATTGGTCTTAGTCCCTTTAATTCGCGGCAACTTCGATGCCCGCAACCTTTGTTTACCAGGCCACCGTTGCAGCTGTCGACGTGCGTTGCTGTCGTCTCGCCCGACAGCTATCCCCACAACGCACTTGTCGCCATCCGTGTGGGGAATTCTGTTGATGTACTTTACAACGGCCGCCACCACGTTGTTCCGCACCCCGTGTCCAGTCACTTGTGTTCAAGATACTGCCCCGTGGTTCGACTCGGCCTGTCATTGCGCGTACGTGGAAATCAACTGCGCCGTCCTTGGGATTCCAGGAGATGCCGTCGATCAATTATTCGATCCCCCAGCATCGTGGGGAACGATGTGTTCTATATTGACATTCGGCACTGTGCCCTGCCGCACGATATCGCCATGGCCACGCTGGCTGAGTTTCAAAGCCTCTACGCACTGTTCATGAACTAGTGACATGCCACGCCGATACATGTTCATGTGCGAAGTTTGGCCTTGGTAGGGATCAAACACATGGCCAAGAGGTTCCAAGAGTGCAACCAGCGCTGTTACACAAACTACGCAGGATGTACCATTCATTATTATATGCGATAGGGTGCCAATGTCTTAAGTACGGTGTGACGCATTTACCAACATTCCACAGTACTGCAGACCGCCTTACGCACACAAGCAACGTTGTCACTTCCGCTTGATCTTCGTCGGATCGTTCAAGAGAAAGATGGATGAAGTACCGGCGTGAAGGTATCACAGTAACGAGCCCCTCTTGGCCAATTCTACGGAACCGCAGGGTGATTTCCTCTAATGACATGCGCCTTGACTCTGTGGTCATCCTTGCCTCTCTCAAATCCGAGCCCCCCCCGTCGTTGTGGTTGGGACCAGGAAGTACCAGCCTTACAGTTTAGCTTCTTCCTCCGACAGCAAGTACAGTAGAATTGTGCGATACTGTAAAAAGTATCCGCCCTTAGACCTCCCGTCGTGGATGTCTTAGCCAATAAACACACCATCACGCCATGGCGGTTTCTCGCCTCATCGTCCTCCACTTGCTCTCGGACTTGTTCAACTTTGGGTGTCGCCACTTTGAAGTGGTAGCCAAACTTGCGACAATGTTCGTACCTGTATTGTCAACCTTGCGTGTGAATGATATAATGATATGGGTTCAAACGCCAAACAATCTCCACCGGGTATGCAATCACACGATTGAATCGAAAACTGGTGATTAGTAGTAAGGAATAACCGCGAGGCTATTGGTCATGGACTACGCGTTCCTACCAGAGCTCACGAACTGTACATGCCGTGACTGGACTTGCGACGGTAGCATGATGAGCAAAGCGGACCACAATCTTGTTCATTCTCGCACAGTTCAAAGCCTTTGATGCGGCTTTGAGCTCGTTTGTGAAGGTCGGTTTTGGTTGGCATCAAGTACGACGCAATGTGGTAGCCAAGCGGCACCAAGCCAGGCAACCAGCGCAGTTGCACCAACAAAGCAGGTCGAATAATGTCATGTGAACAATCCCACACAAATTGCGCTCTGAGGTCGGTCCAAACCGTTCGTTCTTGCGGTTGCAGGGAGTGGGTACAGTAATACACCGTCGCATGCGTGTACGCTGGGTGGATACGCTCGAACTTGTCCACCACACGCTGCAGGTCTGCGACGATGGCGTCCTTGATACAATTGGCAACCATGAACCATCCGTATTTGATCATGCCATGATCCTCATATGTTCTCCAGTAACTCTCCTCTTCGTTCTTGATGGCTTGTTGAATCAACCGAGTGCTCATGGCCTCGACGGCAAACTCTTCGTCGTTGGTTGAAATGATTGCTCGAAGTTGCTTCAGGCTGTGGTTGCTGGGATGACGTTGGTCTGAGATACGGACGATGGACCGCAAGTGCCGTAAGAGAACGACGTTGTGACTTCGGGCGGCCAGCACCATCGGGCCATCGCCGAAGGTGTCACAATATGCCCAAAACATAAATTCGGGCACCCGCGACTGGCGCGACCAGCTCCAGAGCAAGTCCACCGCCGCTGGTTTCGCGCCACATGCACACGCGTACAAGAGAGCTGCGGGGTCTGTTCCATCTCGAGAATCGTGCTGGTACAGCAGGGTCATTATGGCGATCGCATTGGGCGCGACGGAGCTCTTCATCATTGATGTCACGCCTGTTTCCTCGTCCTCAGCGATGGCCAGGCGGGGGTGAGCTGCTAGTTGGGCCCGCACCTCCTCGACATCGCCTCTATCGATGACATTGAGGAAAGCCTTGACCAATTCCGGGTAGAGGGGGCGGCGGCTGCCGCTGCGACTGTTGTTTGCCATTGGGATGATCTTTCACAATGCACAAGCTTTGGTTCTGTGGCAGTTACACATGCATTCTTGCTGCGACAGTGTTCGTCAAATGTTCCGTATAGTGATTTTTAAAGAATCCACATGAAATGTCCATCGCATTTTTCCAGTAAATTCTATTGGAATATTCAAGTGACAATCAGTAAATTTCACATTCCCTCGTAGTACCAGTGTTATTTGAGTGAAGTGCTTGTTATCGTCGAGTGGGGGGTAGCGAATAGTACGTCGCTTACGAGATGTACAGTACATGCAGTTGGGGGTCGTGAAGCGCGTGAAAAGGTCGGTGAGAACTTCAGACGACAGGAAAAAGTTTTGGCTAAAATTTCAAGTGGCTATTTCACTGGGTTATTTCATTGGAATATTCCTATCAAGACGAAGTCCAAGGGCGAAATGTGCCTTCGACCCACAGGATATATACTACACACAATTCAACCAACAGTAATGATCATTGATGTCTCATGCATTAATCTTAAGCTTGCAGACGACGCAAATGGGTGGCCAAGGGCAGACGGACGACACGCACACATGTAGGTCCACCACCGTAGCTTCCGAGGAAAGACCTGCGAAAGGGTTGAAGCATGCAGCCACTAATAGTAGTTGGCGGTCGCAAACTCTTGGAAGCCAAACGGATTCTTCACGGCTGGCCCGCCATACACACACAAGTAACGATGTCACTCACGCAGGAGGCCCCTTCATCTTGGATCACTTGAAGAGGAGGATGGGGGAAGTACCATGTGAATGCGGCGCCAAGGCATGAACGAGCCGCTGCTGACCCATCTGACGGAACCGGCTTGTAACGTCCTCCACATGCCGTTTGAACGCGTCGGCGTTGGCAGTGGCGTCGTCCGAGTACTTGAAACCAGACGACGAGGGCGGTGGAAGGTGGCAGCCCCACAGCTTGGCTTCTTCCTCGAGCGGCAGGTACCCGTGCTTGGTGAACGAGTGCGACACCATGTACAGCACTCGCACCTTTGACTGTGTCTCCGTCACTCGGTCCAACACAATCCTAAGCAATGCTTAGCAACTCTTGCCGACATTCGTCAAATTTCCAAATTTCCCCGTTCCATCGAGCACAAAATAGAGCCGAGACATCTGATTGGCTAATATCCACTTTGCCTTTTTTCCGGAAAAAAATCGAAAATGGATTGCAGCCAATCAGCGACAAGTCATTGACCAATCGGATTCGGTTCGGTTAAATTGACTAACGTTATGAACCGGAAAATCATATCCTCGAGCAACACTTACCAGATCAAGCGCCGCCGCTGCCGCTTGCCGTCGGTCGGCCATGCCTCGTCGTCCTCAACTTGCTCGCCCACAAACGTCGTGCGGGTGCCGACCGTGAACTCGCGACTCACGAGGTTTACCGATTCGACCGAGCTGTTCAACGTGTGGCGGTAGATGTCGGAAGGTGCGCTGCTGCTCCCGCCAATGGACTAGGTATTCATTGTTTTAGCCAACGAAGACGGGTCTTCACATAATATAACAAGTAAGTACCTCGGGGTCCATGGTGCTGAGCATCCCGACGAGCAGAAACTTCCAAATGTTGCCGCGCAAGGCGGCCGCGATGCCGTCCACAGTCTGCGCGACGTCGCCCTGGAAGCGATGGATACAGCGGAACCCGTCCGAGTCGGTCACGTCGATGTCGTCTTCGCTGTAGACGCCGCGGGGAGGAAACGCGGAGAACTGGTACCGCTCCAGCATCGCGTCCGTGTTGTGGTACAGGTGTCGTGTGATCCAATCGATGCCAGTCCCGCGGAGTATGGGGTCGGTCCCGAGTCGTACCGTGCGCCACGTGTTGATGTCCGTGCGAGGTTGACTCTACAGAACAACGCGAGTTCATCTTACGATATCGAAAGCGGACGCGTACCGGCAGCCCAATCACCGTCTGTGCCCAGGCCGCGAGCTGCGCGACGACATTGCGGTAGTTCTGGCACTTGGCCTTCAGAGACGCGTTCGACTCCAAGGAAATGTCGCGTTCCTCCATCAACGCCTTCGCCACTTGCTGCCACGACAACACGTGCGGGATGAGGTCGCATTGCTTGGTCGCGACTTTGAGCCGATGGAGTTCCCGCTCCAGGTCCCGCGCATGGGTGCGCAGACCGTCGTTGTCCGCGACGATACGCTTGCGGTAACGCTGTTGCTTCCTCCTGGACAGGATCTTCTTGCGAAGGTCGCGGTCCTCATCGAGCGTCGGGAGATCCACTTCCTCGTTGTCGGTGCTGGCGTTGCTCATCATGGCGAACTCAAATTTAGCATGTCAGGATTTTCTATTGCACTACCTTCCGACCTACGTTTTTCTATTTAACGTCCTGGTGGTATACTCAAATCTTGGGTTAAATGCGCAGCTGTGGGTAAACGACCGACCTTTCGATTGAAAAAAACATCCGACGAAACTGAATTTTTTAGTGCCACACCAGTCGTACAGTACATACATACTATAGGGGTACAGTACTGTACACCTGGCACATATTGCATTCGAGAAGTCATCAGATATTGTACAATATCTACGGTAGTATGAGGTATAGCTGATGGTTTAAGCTCAAAGTATCGTTCATTGACAATATCAACGAGAGTTCGCAATCCTATTATATGTCTGTCGCTTACTACTCGTACCTAACAGTTGGTTACAATTACTGGTATTACTACTATTATAGATCGTACGTTTCTAATTTGTTTTACTGTTAATAAAATTTAATCCGGATACTTAATAGTATTCCCAGTCAAAGTTATTTTCTTTTATACCGGTATACCGGTACAAATGGACGATTTTAAACCAACTCATCAGCCAGCTCATGCAAGCATCACATGATGGGGAGGGCTGATTTGGCCAGATCCTTGGCATTAAAAGCTAGTTTGAGTCGATAACGGTCTCACGAGTCGCTTGAATGGCTGGCTGGAATGCTTCGCCACAATGATGACCACTTCAACGTATTTTGCCTAACTATATAAAGCGCGTTTTATAAGTCCCTATGTCGTCTATGACGCGATTTGATTCGCAAAAATGAATACATATTTAAGCCAATCATTGAACGAAAACGATTCCCATCGCTGTGCCAACGTCAACGTGGACGTGAACAATGCCGCCACTGATATTGGTCTGCGGCTGGACAAATGCCGATGCAGCGCAAGTGGACGCATACTTGGAGATGTACAAAAAACTCGGGTATCATGCGTTGATGCTCCCATCCCATGGTATCGACTTCTTCCTCCCAGAACGTTGGGTGCACGGGGCCGCGGTCGATCAGGTCCGACGGCTTGCAGCGGGCCAAGCTGCCTCACTCGGCCTCATCCCACATGTTATGTCCAATGGAGGGTGCCGATCATGGTATTGCTTTGAGAATCAACTTCTCCAGGCGCGTGTCCCGTTTCATGTAGTGTCGATGGTGTTTGACTCGTGCCCGTCGATCCCAGGCGCACTCTCGGACGATCCGATCACAACCCAAGTGCGACAGACTCCATTCCTGCGGCACTTGGTGGCACAGCGGTTTGTGTGGAGGTGGATCCTCGTGTTCCTCCACTTGTTGTTATGGTTGACCGGCCGAAAGCATCCGTTCACATTGCATTACCTTCGTTACCTTATTCGCGACGCGGCCACCCCCAAGCTGTTCCTGTACTCCAGTGCCGACGAACTTGTGAGTACGTCCGACATTCAGGGAGCGATTCAGACGGCTCAATCCATGGGATCTTCCATCACGTGCGTGGACTTTGAGGCGTCCAAGCACGTCTCCCACCTCAACTCCAACCCAGCGCTGTATGCGTCGTCCATCCAAGCGTTCGTGACAACACACGCTCCTCGTTAACCCTACTTTCGAAACACAGTATTGAATTTTGGAGGAATTAATCTATTAAATATGAGAGGATATTTTCAAATCTGAAAAAACGCGCGAAGGTCACTTACACAAAGTGCAGGAGGGGCGCAAGCGCGCCGACGAATTCGTTGCCGGCGCGGGCGATGTGCCGGTGGAATGCCGCCAACTTTGCGGCCTCGTCCTCGATGTGGCTCAGGTCTAAGCCCCAGTGGTAATGGCATTCATCGTTGAACGGCACGCTCCCGTACTGGTTGAAGTAGTGCGAGCTCAAGAACAGCAGCGTCGAGACGTCGTCTGAGATGCGGTCCACAGTTGCCCTTAATCATGCAGCTTGTGACGAAAGGGAAGGTACAAGGTACTGGTCGAACGAGGAAAGGTATGTGTAGATACCAGAACATGCGATTGCACTGCACCTTGCATTGGGGTAGATTTTCGTCTTCGTGAATGTGCTGCGCCACGATCGTAAGTTTCCCGTCTTCTGTGAATTCGCGACACAAAAAGTTGACGTCTTCATCAGCACTGCGATGTGTTCGACCGTACGCGATCTTTCCCCCAACTTCTTGAAGCAACTACCCTCATCATATTAGTGTTTTGAGTGGAATTGTTCGTACAGGAGTGTCCAAGGGAACCGACGACAAGACGTTGACAGCAGACCATTCCTTGGACCAAGCTGCGCCAACAAGGTAGTGTACGACGTTGCTTTGAATGATACGGATAACTTGGTCAAATGGCATGTTCAAATCCCTTTGAACCCGCCAAGTGTACTGCAAAGTTTCGTTGACTGTGCTGTCACAATGGAAGTCCCCAAGGTACTTACGAGACGATAGAGATGGAAAGTTGTTGGCTTGGAACATGTCATCCGCGTTATGGTACAATTGCTGCGTGATCCAGTCGAAACCGAGCTTTTGCGTGGGGGGATGACTAAGGAGCGTAACATGCCGCCAGGTTCGTTGATTGTTGAGAAGTCCCTAGTATATGCATGGGTCCTTCGCTTTTGGCACCAATGGTAGTGACTTACCACCATGGGAACGCGACAAGTTGAGACCCACTCGGTGATACGTTGTATGCGGTCGTGATTATGGCGCCTGAGGACTTTCATGTCGCGATTCGATTGACTTGTGTCTTCGATGCATTCAAGGATGCCACACGACACTTCCTTCCACGGAAGCATCGTGTCCATCTCGTCGTCGCCACCACTATCAGCCAATCCAGCCTTTTCTGTTTCAAGTTCAGCGACTTCGCCACGCAGTCGCACGATTTCCTCGGCCTTGTTGGATCGATGACGTCGCTGCTGCTCGCGGTTGTACAATCGCCGTTTCAGAATCTTTTCCGCGAGCTTTGGGTCTGGGACCATGGCTTTGACGGCTTCGAGTGCTTCCTTGGCCATGGCACTGTCCGCTTTCGACTTCGGCATGCGTTGATTTGTGAGTTGTTAACAGGCACCTATGTCACATGTATTATGTGACTATGTTGAACTTTCTATTTATATGTTATTTTATGCAATATGATTTTGAAATGAATGCGTATGCAATTTAGTTGCTTACTATACCCCTGCCGCTTGCTCGAGTGAAATTTGAAGTAGATTTGGATTGTGCTTTCGAGTGGAATTGTGGTTTCTCGTTGGAATTTAAATCGATTTGATTGGCTACTTCAGATGAGCTCAAAATTATTAGCCAATCAAAACCTTCTCAATGAAATTCAACCAATCAGATCGATTGTGGATCAATTTGGTCGGCGATTGCTCCCCAAATTTGTATCAAATCGACAATATGGGATGCATTTCCCTTTTCTGCGACTAGGTATTTCGAAAGCTTGCGATGACGTTCGATGACGTTATCCTCGTGCTTACACGTCGACCACGACCAGATAGTATGATTTAGTATGGTTCTTCCACGGGCTTTTGCAGATTCGTCCAATATACACATATTGACCCATCCATGTACCCATATATCGTGTTGATTATGTCACGACATGTCTTTAAACTTGTTTTCCATGTCCTCCTTCATCTCTGGGTCCACGGCATTTCGAACGCCAATCAACGCTCTCGACATGGCTTCTGTGGCTCCAATCATGGGCCGCAAAACGGCCACCGGCACCGCCCGAATCACACTCTTCACATACCTACCCATCACACACTCAACGTCCGTCGGCTTGCAGACAACAACGTACCCGTGGGATCCCGTCCTTTGGTACTCCAGCAACGGCACGGCCACAATCGTCTTGGCCACGACATGCAGCTCCTACATGCATGCGATGATGATCAATACTCATGATGCCATGGCGTGTGCACTCGACGGACCCTCGACATGGACGCATACGCTTGGTTCCATCCTTCCGTGGCGTTGGCGGGCTGGCTGATCAAGTACCGCGCGTGGGTGTTTCCTTTGCGCGAGTTGAACAGCGTCTTCTTCTTCTTCGAGTCCTGCATCACGTGGTCGGCACTCTCGAGCAGCGATTTGGTGCCCCGCGCCAATTTGGATGCCGTGTTGAGCGTTTCAATCGTCACACTTTTCAAAAAGCTCGTGGCGCCTACACCACCACATATCAGTAAGTACTACTACTACTATAACTACTTCTACTACTACTACAATACAATAAGAAAGTAGTCGCCTTCCAATATATCACAAACAAATGATCGCGAGATGGACCTTTTCGAAGCCCGCGCACGACGCGGCGGTCTTTTCCGTATTGCGCCATGGGCAGCAAAATCAAATCCGCCGCCCCTGCGCCAATGTTGGACAGCGACCGCATCGGCACCACGCTCGCCAAGCACTTGTGGATCTGGTGTCTACCATACCAGGTATATATATATTATATATATATATATAGATAGATACGAAATATAAATATTGAGCTAGGTACCGGGAAATGTCTTGGACCCAATGCACCAGCGTTTGGTTGATCAGCGCGTCCCAGTTGCTCACGCCACTCAATTTGATGTGTCGCAGCGACAGCTCCATGCCTTCCAACACGAACAAATTGATCACTTCCAAGTAGTCCCCAGCTTGCAAAGCTTGAAAGTCCACTCGCTACCCACGACCAAATAAGCTCATCAACACCCCCTATATATATATATATATATACATCTCACGAAAGGTATACATCTATATCGTTTGCACCTGGGGTCGATAATCAATCTTGATTTTGAATGATCGAATGTCCACGCTTTGAAAAAAGAACGACGCGACCCCGGGGGCTGTTTCTGGCTTGTCGCTGACGACCGTGGGGGCGTGCAGCGGGGCTGGCAGGTCCGGCTTGACGTTTCTAGCCCCCTTTTCGTCGTCGTCATCGGGGCTACCGGCACTCGAACTAAAGTGCTTGAGAAAGTCCAGCACGTCTTGGTCAAGGTTGATGCGCAGCGGAAGAAACTTGAGCTTTAGGCGATGCTCCTCTTCGGTCGTCCGCACCGTCATCAGGTGAAAGTGAAACAGCGGGGTGCCCGTCTCCCGTGGGTGGAACGTGTCGCTTTTCCAGTAGCACAACAACTTTCGGATCTGCGACGTGCTGATGTAGTCCAGTATTTCCACGTCGCCCACGTGAAGCACTGTGTTTTGAGCCAGCGGCTGGGGCGAGTCTTCCGCATACAAATCCAACCGCAGCTACACCCACACAAAATATATCCAGTGAAAACAATTATATATATATAATTGGGTATAACTGATGCAAAAATAGTACCTTGATGTTGGACAATCGCAACTCGAGCATTTCTTCCGTCTTGCGGTGCTTGGTGGGTCGGGATTTGGGCTTGTTTTGCATCAATTTCTCCGACTCGTCCACGTAATTCTCGAGCAACGCATCCAGCAACTTTTGCGCCTTTTCAGTCTTGTCGTCGGCGGTTGGTGCTGCCGATGATGGGCCGTCAGAGGCGGCGGTCGTCGTCGTCGACGGCTGCCAGTCATGGCCCCCAAACAGGCGCATTTCCACGTTGAAATCCCGCAGCAAAATGCTCTTGACCATCACGGGGGTCTTCATATGGGGACACTCACTACCCACAACATGAGCAATCCCAAACCTTTTGAGTATATATATATATATGTATTCAAAGATTTTATATATATATACGTATTCAAAGGTTTTATATATTTATATGTATTCAAAGCTTTTGTATATTTATACGTATTCAAAGATTATATATATATTTATATATATTCAAAGATTTTATATATTTATACGTATTCAAAGATTATATATATATATGTATTCAAAAATTATATATATCTATCTATTCGAAGATTATATATATATGGATTCAAAGGTTATATATATACTTGGTCATGGTTTGAATCGCTGCCGCCAGTTCCTTTTCCCCAAACGAAAGGGCGGCCGCCGCGCCGGCAATGGGAATCTCCACGTGATGCAAGTAGATGGCGGGGGGGTCGGGGGGGGCGCTAAAGTTGCCACCGCCGTCGCTGCTGTACCACCTCGCTACAAATCAATACATCTCTTACCACTATAACACATATAGTCATCACCCTCGTACCCGAGTTTTCGTTGGACGTGGGCGAGTCGGGGGGACTGACGACGCTGTGGCTGCGCGGACTCAGCTCTTCGTCCTCGGTGAGGACGGATGGGTCGTCGTCGTCGTCCGCCTCGAGCAGCCGGTTCAGTTCGAGCCGCATGTCGCCGTCCAGATGGAGGTCCAGCTCGACCTCTTCCGTGTCGTTGATGCTCACGCTCATCGTCATGTCGTCCGTCACGTCGTCGTCGTCGTACTCGTCGTCCACGGCCTTGAACGACGATTCAAAGTGCATCGTCAGGTGATGGCGACTGTCGTCGTCGTCGTCGTCGGTCGATGCCTCGGGGGGAATCCACCGCGCACTGGCTTCCACCATCGCCTACCGTTTTCAAATATAACTAACTACTACTGTACATATATATATATATATATATATATATATACATACATCCTCCACAACCACTCCAATATAGAAATATAGAAGTATATATTTTACATACACGTATCACAATATAAACCAACATGTGGCTAATTCATATCGTATATCATATCGTATTGTGATTTGTTCTACTCAAAATATATTTCCTCCTCTGGCGGTTGGTTGGATCAACCGCCAAACAATCGCCGGACCTTTGAAATTTCATATAAAACAAAGTTGAAGAGGTACATATCTTTGGGACTCCAATGCCACAATTAATCTTTTTAGCCAATCATATTGCATCCTTCATTCTTTGTAGCCAATCATACTTCTTTGCTCGATTCGTTGGCGATTTCATCAAAATAGGCAAATTTTTGACTAAAAGGCACAATATATATATCGAGGCAATATATATATACATTAGCCACGTACAGGAGATCCAGCGTGGGGTTGGGAGGCCGACGACGCGGGCGAGAACAACGGCGGCACCGTCTGACTATGAGTAGATGATGATGGCGGCGGCGGCGGCGGGGTCGTCGTGTTTGAGATGAACCATGGACTGGCGTCGGCCGTCGCCTTGTCGACACGAAAAAAGTCGTCAATCACCAGCGGCGTCGACGGCTGGCGGCGGCGATGGACGGGGGGCTTCTTGGCTTCAAGGACCTGGGTCTGCAGCAGCCGCGCCTCCGTGTCCCGCATGGTCGCGACGGTCGGGCCTGTAGTCGGCTCAAACATGGCAAAGTCAATCTGGTCCAGTACGTTCAACGCCGTCGACGGTTGGCGGTCGTCCACGGGCACCACGGGCACATCGTCCTCGTCGTCGGGGGACACTCCCGCGGGATGCGGCGGCGGCGGCGCGGCGGCATGTTTGGCAAACTCGTCCCACCACGTCGTGCCCACCAACCGCACCGTTTCAAACGAATCAAAGCACACTTTGAGCTTGATCGTGCCCAGACACAGCTCTAGGTGCAGTTGGCCGCCCATGTCTGACTCTTCATTCACGCGCACAAACACATCGGCAAAGTCGAGCGTCGCCACCTCGAGAAACCCGATGTTCTCTATCGTTTCCTGCATCGAAAGCGGACTCCTCGCCGCCGTCTTGGAGAGCCACCGGTCTTCCAGCTCGTACGTGGACGGCGACGACCGCCGCGGGTGTACAAACAAACTCACCTCGGCCACACTCACTTTGTACCTACACCAAGTACATACATATAACGTGGTCTCATAATATATATATACACAATGTATACCCACCCCTGCACCGCTGCGTCTGTGACCAAGTTGGAGCTGAGACACAGTTTGCCCAAAACGAGCAGCGCCCGCGACGAGATGCCCCGCGGCGCATAATCCAACACACACTCGTAGCACTGCACCACAAGCTTGGTGAAGACCGTCTTGGAAGGCATCGCCAGCGGAATCGGCGGCTGCGACACGTCGAACGAATCGTCGGCGCCGTGGGGCGTGTCCAGCGGAACAATCGCGGGCGGGTACGTCGTCAGCAGCACGTTCAAACAGTCGCCGAGCCAGTTGGACGCCATGTCGACCCTACAAATATATCGTTACATGTAGACCCCCCTATGGCCGTTTCTATCAACACTATATCCGACCTCCACGTCAGGTGCGAGAAATGTAGGTGCAGGCTAATGTCGCGCATGTCGTCGGCCAATTCCGTGGTTTCCTGCAAAAACAACAGCAACGGACCTACAAATAAACAATGCCAAGTTGTACAGTAAGGTTGAGTTTCGTCTATAAACTCGAGTGACATGGAATCGACACAACCACATACAGAGACACAAGAATCGAGCCAATCAGATTGCAGGATACTATTGCCGACATCGAATTAGTGTGTGTGACTGAAATTAGTGTGAACGCAACCACCACAGAACGACACGTTTTGACTTGTATAATACTATTCAGTCATCGATCGATGGATTTGGCGAGTATTCCGCACAAAAGTCAACCAAATATAAAAGTCCACATTCAAACTAAATCGACACTATGTGTTCCCATGGAGGTATATATATATATATAATTTAAAAGTCCACATTCAAACTAAATCGACACTATGTGTTCCCATGGATGTATATATATATATATGTACATATAGCAGCGATCAAAGCAATACGCTATCATACGACGACAACAACATACCTTCGTGCGGTCGACCCCATGCGATCTTATACAGCACGGGGGTATCTTCTTGGTACAACGACAGCTCCTGAGCAGCCACGTGCAGTCTGGACGTGAGTGTCCCGAGCCACGACATAACCGAAAAGATTCGCACGTGGTCCAGTTCCACGCGGTACTCTGGCAGCGCCTCGTGTCTGAGCACGACATGGAAGCCATCGCACACGATCTCGACGCTCATCGCGCACGGCAATAACGGCTTGGCGCGGCCGCCGCTGGGGACAATGTCCACGGGGCTCATGGTCACAAGTGCGTCGGTGAGGATCATGAGCCGATCGTACACGGGTTTGTCCACGACGACGGCGGCGTCGGGGATGTGGACTCGAACGACCGCGGCACTCGCGCCGACGCATGCCGCCTCTAGCAATTCCGTCTGCCGCCATGCATCGACGCCGCCGCCGATGCTCACTTCGCCCTGCTCGGCGTCCGATCCAAATGTTTCCTTCATATTGGCGCGGACCCCCGCCGCCGCTTGCAGCTGCTCGGCAGTCGGCGTGTGCACACTCCAGCTGCATTGCGCATGGACATTTGACGAGCAGATGGGTGCTACGAGGGGAGCCTCGCGGGATCGGGGGTTGAACGCGGGCGGGTACACGAGCTCGACGTGCAGAGCGTCCCACGTCATGACGTCGGACCCGAGCTTGACATGTTCAAAGTGGAGCTGGAGGGTGTCTTCGGCGAGACCGCGGCGACTGCTCGGGCCAAACCGGATGGGGTCGGACGCGATCAACGGGAACCGCAAGTGGATATGGACAAATGGCACATGTACGTGCATAATTGGCCGTGGAGGAGGTGCACCAGTAGTACTAGTAGGTGCAGGAGGAGATGATGGAGCGTTCAAGAACGCCTGCACCCGGTTCAGCATAAACATATCCCACTCGATTTGCACCGGCTGCGCGTGCACGACGACACTGGCCGCGGACTCGTCGCCATGCCAATGCACCACCACATCCTTTTCATCTCCGAGAAAGCGCAGCCACGGGATCACGAGCATCTCATCGTCTTCGTCGTCCGGCCGCGCCGACAGCCGCGGCACCAGCCGCTCCTCGCATGTGACACGGTGCAGCGACATATGGACGTTTGTCGGGTGTGGGGGGGGATGCATGATCGCCTGCACGAGCACGTCGTGGACGCGCCACACGAGCCGCTCCATGTGTGACACGGTTGGCAGCATTCCCACCTCCCTATTGTTCATCTCGGCCAAATCTTCGTACACCATGGTCAATTCAACCGACAACACTGTGACTTTCACGCGACGTAACAGTGTCGCAGCGTCGGACGGTTCGTCTGCCGGCTGCCGCGCGCTCATGTACATGGACGACTGTCCATACCCAGCCCCTTGCATCATCGTGCTTGAGAAGGAAGTAGATGCGACATCGTGAAACATCTCATCTTCTTCGTCATCCTCGAGCTCCGACAGACCTGTGACACTGTCCGACGAGCCCTGCCGCCGCAACGCCGGTAGAGGGCGACTCATGGCGTTTTTTTGGTCCTGGTATTGCTGCAGTAGCCGTTCGATGCGCTGAAACTCGGCCAGTGACAGCGTTGGAAACGACTGGGTAGGGTCCATCTGAAGGGGGGGGGGGCTATCTTGGTCATCTGGGGATAACCACGTCGCAGCCTCGGGGGGGTCGCAGATGGACTGGTACATGGTCAAAGGCGCAGAGGACGAAAATGGTGGGGATGACGCCGCCGTGTCACAGGACGTGGTGGGTGTAAAGAGCGCCGCGAGCTGGGTCAGGTGACTGATTTGTTTGGGCTGGACCAGTACCTGCATGTGTGGGACGAACACGTCGATTTCCAACAGCGACGCCGGGTCCAGCTTGACCTGTACGTAGCTGGGCTGGACGGTGTCGCAGACCAGGATCGGAACGACCGAGAAAGGCGCGGCGGTCTCTTCGATGGAGTCCCGATGTAGATGCACAATCTCCACGCGCAGACCTTTCCACTGCAGACCCTTGAGGATCGACGCGGACGGATACGCTTCCTGCGGCGTCTCGTCCACGAGCTGCATCCATGGCACGTGGAGCGTCAATGCCACGGGACAAGTGGCGCTGTCTTCGAACGTGATGCACAGGTTGGCCACGGTGACCTTGATCTTGGACGTGACGCGCTCGATCCATGTTGCGACGAAGTCCAGCCCTTCCTGCGCCACGGCGTCGGTCTCGTAGTCGTAATTTCCTGTTGTGGACGAAGTATGATGTGCGGTGGGTTGTGGATTCGATGTGGGCGGGGTCGAGGTTGGAGGTGTCGACGCAGGTGGCGGCGGTGTCGACGACACTGGCTCGAGCACAATGTCAATGTCGTCGATCGCGACGAGACAGCTCTCGTTGAGCAGATTCGAGTAGCTCACCGTCACTTTCACCGACCCGACAAACCCGCGCTTCATCTGGAATGGCACGCCGGACGTGGCTAGGAATTCGTTGATTGCAGCGGCATTCAGCTCCAGTTCCACGAGATGAAGCGTGCCTTGCCGCAGATGCACTTGGAGCTGACTCATGTCCAGGTCATGCTGCAGGAACCGACCCAGGACGCGCTTGAGGACGAACTTGTACAACCGCTTCAAGGCCGGGTCGGTCAGCGCCGTCAAGCTGAAGAACATGTCGCTCAAAGCGGCGAGACGGAATTCGGATTTCGCTTTGAGAGTCCTCGTAAAGATCGCTGCGAGGGAATGTGATCTCGTTAAATGCGATTGGGTGCACGACATTTCTTGCACCTATCCTCAACGCATGTGATTCGCTGTAAATTTGCCTCGAACTCTTTTTATTGGCTATTAATGAAGTAATTAAGGAATATTGACGAATCAAAGGAGTCTTTTGGAAAGTTACTGTGAATTGTTAGGTGTACGACCTGGCGGTAAGGAATCGCACATAACACAATCGTCTGAACGCAGCCATGTGATGTTGCTGATATTAGTATGGAGGGAAACTACTTGTCATCGTCGTCGCTGTCGTCGATATTGGACCATACATTCTGGCTCCGCACGTCCGCGGGAGGCTTGACTTTGCCAGATGAGGCGGCGGCGACCGCGGCGGCACCCCCTGCCGCATTGCCCAACGTCGGGAACGCTCGTTCGCTGTGAATGGCAATTCGCTTGTCGGCTTCCGGTTGCACAGGCTTCTTCTTCGGCTTTTTAGACCACTGAAAGGACGCGGCTCCTCCCGTTTCGCCGTTTTCATCGTCATCGTCGTCCCCATTGTCCGTGGCGGCGGTTTTGAGCTCGGCAATCGCCTTGCCCTTTGTTTGGATCGCAGGGCCGCCATTGGTTGAGGGACTGACGATCTGGGGCACTGCAACAGTTGCGTTGGTAGCGAGAGCGGGGGATGTATGAGTGATGGCAGAGACAGGAGCTGCGACAGCCGACTTCTTCTTCTTCTTCTTGGCGAAGAAATCGTTCAGCTTCGCATCCGGGTTCGCTGGCACCGCAGACATGACGCAGCACCTTGGCAGCAACGATGATTGTGAAAACAATTCTGATTGGTGGAATAAACTCCGTCAGTTGGATTGGCTATAAATAATCTGAAAGAAAAACGAAATTATGCATATTTCCGCAAAATGGCTGCGTGTGCCCAAGCTGATCCTTTATCCGTATAATTTATTCGTATATTTTGATGGAAATTTGCTGTTGCGAAATCATAAAATATCTGTCGTTGCCGCTGCCGTTGTCGTTGCGTGAGCTGAACGCGAACAAATAACCCGACGCTTGCGAAATCTTCTTATTGAGGCGATTCTGATCATATTTTTTGTTGAATTATATGACCATATTCGCACTTGCTACGCCTCCATGTCTGCTCGCAATATAAATTCCAAATCAAATTTGACAAACGACAAGCGCATGGCGCTGTACAAGAGCTTCAGCAAGTAAGCACAAATGAGGCACATTGCTGTCGACGATGCCTTGTTTGTTCAAGCGGCAACTGAGCGTAATTGGCACAATAGAATTGAAGAAGCCCATGTCTAGAACGTTCAGGTCCGGCGACTGAGGACCTGAAAGTTCTAGACCTGGGCTTCTTCAACTCTATTCAGTCACTGCAGCAGAAAATGGAATGTCGGTCCATGAAGGACCTGTCAAGGAATCGTTCAAGTCTGCCATCATTGACTTTGGAGGAGACGTTTCGAACCTGGCGACGGGTAATGCATGCGATTGTTGGGGTCAATGGCGGGAACTACAAGATCCCTCGGAGCAATGTGGTTGAGGATGACGCGATTACAGTGGAATTAATGGATACGCGTCTGGAACAAGAGGAACGCATGAGCAGTGTATGCAGGTCATGGTATTAATACTGTAGTGTAAACTTTTTAAATACAGATTCGTTTTCCTTGGATTTTATTGCATTGAATGTTTACTGTTAATAACATACTGATCCGTTGTCATGTGTGAATGGTAAAACCAAATATAGTACTTGAAAACTTAAATTACCAAGGTGACCCCTCGATATTGGTGACCTTTAGAATCTTATTACATATCCTATTTAAGAGTATTTACTGAGCGGGAAATTTGCGTGTCATTCACATGACTACGGTCACATTCAAAACTTGGATGGCACCACCGAGTACCAAAGCTCCCCACAGGAAGGCAATAGGACGACCAGTAGTAAAGAACTGCCGACGGAATGGACCTCCACAGCACCGACGGCACTACTTTAGTTACGCCAAGCAGCTCCACATCATCAATTGGCGGAAGCAGCATTCCATGGACTCGGCTTTGGACACTTTTTTCTGGGGCGCCGAAGGGATTGCTCGGTCGTCAGCCTTCAAACGTGTGCTGCGATGGGAACACAACCGCCCCCACATCACCAAGATGGCAAACATCCCAGCGACTACAACCCAGAACATCTGTCGCCCCGCTGGATGTGCAACCACCTTATCAAGTGAATATGAGGAACAAATTCCGCAATGGGTGTGCGATATGCGATCTGAGGGTATCCCAGTAAGCAAGTTCCTCTTGCAATGCAAGGCACTGGAGGTGGCTAAAGACCTCGGCTTGACCGACAATCGGTTCAAGGAAAGCCCATCGTGGATTTCGGGCTTTATCAAGCGTTGGAAACTAGCTATGCGGGCCAAGTCTCAAGGTCCAGGCAGTCTAATCTAGAACGAGGGGAGGCGGCTCTAGCAGCGTTCAGCAACCGAATCCGCCAGTTGGTGCAAACGGAAGCCATCGACGACATCTACAATGCCGATCAAACCGGAATCAACTTTGAGTACATCCCCAAACACGCCATTGATCGCTGCGGGGCCAATACCGGGTGGATTCGCTGCTCCGGCCACGAAAAGGACAGGATGACGGCCATGCTGCTCGCCGACAACAAGGGAACGAAGTACCCCATGTTCTTGGTCCTAAAGTCAAGAGCACCAAAGGTGAAGGCAACAGTCGTCGAGAACCTCACCAAGCGGAACGGATTTGGCCCTGTGGTGTGCCCCGAGGTTGAAGAACTCCATGAACGCCACGCATCGCGCTTGTACGGCAACCGTACGGCATCGTGGAATGGTCACATTTCCTAGGAATTTCTCAGTACTACTTTGGATACCGCAAGGACAAAAACATGAAGAAAATCCTACTATTGTGGGACGACTTCAGCACCCACTTCAGTGACGACGTGGTCGCCTGCGCCGAATCCTTGGACGTATTGCTCGAGAAGAATCCACCTACCTTCAAGCGGGTTTGCCAACCGGCCGACGTTGCTTGGATGAAGCCGTTGAAAGCGTCCATGCGCCTTCGTTGGGTCACATATCTGCGCCATGAAATACAAAACCAAGACAGATCAAGTGCAACCTTCATTCAAGTTGCGACCACCGTCTCGCGACAATCTCGTTGAATGGGTCAACGAAGCGTGGGAAGCAATGCCCAAGTCTACGATTGTACGTGGTTTTGTCAAGTGCAATCTCATCAATGGTGCGGAAGTACCTGTTCACGAAGGAACTGCAAGTCCAACGTCAGCCGCGGAAGAGGAGTCGGCGGCAATCTTGATGTCGAAGCTACGTCAAATGCCAAATGGTGATGATTTCATTCAAGAATTGGACGATACCTCCGACATTCTTGACGAGTCAGTTGACCTTGATGGCTCAAACCAATCTACAGAATCGTCAGTTAGGCAGGTTCATTTTGAATGTATAAGCATTTTTGACCGGTGGTTTGCTTGCGCAATATCACGACAACATAATACCTTACAATGCCTGGCACTCCCATAGACAGAGACGGACGCCGGTATCCGGCTCAGCAAATCAATCGGCAGGCCGAAGCGGGCCCACGACTACTGAGCGCGGGTCTTTTGACGTTGCTCCCTATGGGGCACGACATTGCTTGGCATTCTGTTGCGTTTGGATCGTTGGTGGGAGTGATGTGCCGTTCGTATCCGGATTTGTCATCCGGATGACTTCGTGAACTCGAATTAAAAATTGAAGCATACTTACAATGTTAACGTTACAGCTGTGATGTGCACTTGACAAGGTTGACAAGATAGGTAACGACCAATTGCTTACTTACAATTAATACTGAACCCATCCTTCGCTTCCAGGTTGAATGTCGACGAGGTACTGGTACGCCCGGGGAAGATTGGCCTTGAGCGTGAGCATCGACGATTCGAACGCATCCTTGGAACGTGCGTCTGCTACGCCGTAAATTGTCGTCTTGTCCAAGTCATTGACTGCAATCTTCTTGGTGCGGATATTGTTGAACACATGATACATGCAGAACCGGTTCCAGCTCTCAGGAAACTCGATACGAATGGCATTGGTTAGCCCTAAATAGTGTCACTTACACGAAAGCTATCATGTGCGACACAGTAGGATAGGTTCGCACCTTTCCACCGATCGGATACAAACAAAAATCGTGCAGGGATGCTCAACTTCGACTGTTTAAGCTATTGGAGAAACCATGTCCATTCGACTTCGCTCTCAATGGGCACAATTGCTAGTGCCACGAGGAGGTTCTCGTTGGACCCGTCTCTCATACTAGCAGCCAGGAATTCCCCGGGCTTACTGTTATACCCTTCAGGTGGCACCCATCCAGCGTAACCAGTTTTTTGCACATGTCGACGCAGTTCACAAAGCATGCTGGGACAAAGATGCAACGTCGAAAAGTTCTTCCGTTGTCGCTTGTTTCGAACTTTGTATAACTGTCTACACAGATAGTTAGTACTAACATACTGTAGTAGCATTTTCGAACTGATGTTCGCAGAGTTCACATTCCTGCCACATAAATTTTGCTGAAAACCACAGAACAGACGCCACCTGTCAACTCATGTGTTGAGGTAGAGTCTCGAGTGAGGTGGATGCGCATCAAGGTACTTAAATAAGGAATTGTATTACATCTGAATTGTTGGTACGACACTACAGCTGAACGTATTCCGGGGTACTAGTAATATATAATCGGATGGTGACAAGGAATA
>NW_009798270.1:1664778-1671950 GCF_000520075.1 Aphanomyces astaci | reverse complement strand
TATTCCTTGTCACCATCCGATTATATATTACTAGTACCCCGGAATACGTTCAGCTGTAGTGTCGTACCAACAATTCAGATGTAATACAATTCCTTATTTAAGTACCTTGATGCGCATCCACCTCACTCGAGACTCTACCTCAACACATGAGTTGACAGGTGGCGTCTGTTCTGTGGTTTTCAGCAAAATTTATGTGGCAGGAATGTGAACTCTGCGAACATCAGTTCGAAAATGCTACTACAGTATGTTAGTACTAACTATCTGTGTAGACAGTTATACAAAGTTCGAAACAAGCGACAACGGAAGAACTTTTCGACGTTGCATCTTTGTCCCAGCATGCTTTGTGAACTGCGTCGACATGTGCAAAAAACTGGTTACGCTGGATGGGTGCCACCTGAAGGGTATAACAGTAAGCCCGGGGAATTCCTGGCTGCTAGTATGAGAGACGGGTCCAACGAGAACCTCCTCGTGGCACTAGCAATTGTGCCCATTGAGAGCGAAGTCGAATGGACATGGTTTCTCCAATAGCTTAAACAGTCGAAGTTGAGCATCCCTGCACGATTTTTGTTTGTATCCGATCGGTGGAAAGGTGCGAACCTATCCTACTGTGTCGCACATGATAGCTTTCGTGTAAGTGACACTATTTAGGGCTAACCAATGCCATTCGTATCGAGTTTCCTGAGAGCTGGAACCGGTTCTGCATGTATCATGTGTTCAACAATATCCGCACCAAGAAGATTGCAGTCAATGACTTGGACAAGACGACAATTTACGGCGTAGCAGACGCACGTTCCAAGGATGCGTTCGAATCGTCGATGCTCACGCTCAAGGCCAATCTTCCCCGGGCGTACCAGTACCTCGTCGACATTCAACCTGGAAGCGAAGGATGGGTTCAGTATTAATTGTAAGTAAGCAATTGGTCGTTACCTATCTTGTCAACCTTGTCAAGTGCACATCACAGCTGTAACGTTAACATTGTAAGTATGCTTCAATTTTTAATTCGAGTTCACGAAGTCATCCGGATGACAAATCCGGATACGAACGGCACATCACTCCCACCAACGATCCAAACGCAACAGAATGCCAAGCAATGTCGTGCCCCATAGGGAGCAACGTCAAAAGACCCGCGCTCAGTAGTCGTGGGCCCGCTTCGGCCTGCCGATTGATTTGCTGAGCCGGATACCGGCGTCCGTCTCTGTCTATGGGAGTGCCAGGCATTGTAAGGTATTATGTTGTCGTGATATTGCGCAAGCAAACCACCGGTCAAAAATGCTTATACATTCAAAATGAACCTGCCTAACTGACGATTCTGTAGATTGGTTTGAGCCATCAAGGTCAACTGACTCGTCAAGAATGTCGGAGGTATCGTCCAATTCTTGAATGAAATCATCACCATTTGGCATTTGACGTAGCTTCGACATCAAGATTGCCGCCGACTCCTCTTCCGCGGCTGACGTTGGACTTGCAGTTCCTTCGTGAACAGGTACTTCCGCACCATTGATGAGATTGCACTTGACAAAACCACGTACAATCGTAGACTTGGGCATTGCTTCCCACGCTTCGTTGACCCATTCAACGAGATTGTCGCGAGACGGTGGTCGCAACTTGAATGAAGGTTGCACTTGATCTGTCTTGGTTTTGTATTTCATGGCGCAGATATGTGACCCAACGAAGGCGCATGGACGCTTTCAACGGCTTCATCCAAGCAACGTCGGCCGGTTGGCAAACCCGCTTGAAGGTAGGTGGATTCTTCTCGAGCAATACGTCCAAGGATTCGGCGCAGGCGACCACGTCGTCACTGAAGTGGGTGCTGAAGTCGTCCCACAATAGTAGGATTTTCTTCATGTTTTTGTCCTTGCGGTATCCAAAGTAGTACTGAGAAATTCCTAGGAAATGTGACCATTCCACGATGCCGTACGGTTGCCGTACAAGCGCGATGCGTGGCGTTCATGGAGTTCTTCAACCTCGGGGCACACCACAGGGCCAAATCCGTTCCGCTTGGTGAGGTTCTCGACGACTGTTGCCTTCACCTTTGGTGCTCTTGACTTTAGGACCAAGAACATGGGGTACTTCGTTCCCTTGTTGTCGGCGAGCAGCATGGCCGTCATCCTGTCCTTTTCGTGGCCGGAGCAGCGAATCCACCCGGTATTGGCCCCGCAGCGATCAATGGCGTGTTTGGGGATGTACTCAAAGTTGATTCCGGTTTGATCGGCATTGTAGATGTCGTCGATGGCTTCCGTTTGCACCAACTGGCGGATTCGGTTGCTGAACGCTGCTAGAGCCGCCTCCCCTCGTTCTAGATTAGACTGCCTGGACCTTGAGACTTGGCCCGCATAGCTAGTTTCCAACGCTTGATAAAGCCCGAAATCCACGATGGGCTTTCCTTGAACCGATTGTCGGTCAAGCCGAGGTCTTTAGCCACCTCCAGTGCCTTGCATTGCAAGAGGAACTTGCTTACTGGGATACCCTCAGATCGCATATCGCACACCCATTGCGGAATTTGTTCCTCATATTCACTTGATAAGGTGGTTGCACATCCAGCGGGGCGACAGATGTTCTGGGTTGTAGTCGCTGGGATGTTTGCCATCTTGGTGATGTGGGGGCGGTTGTGTTCCCATCGCAGCACACGTTTGAAGGCTGACGACCGAGCAATCCCTTCGGCGCCCCAGAAAAAAGTGTCCAAAGCCGAGTCCATGGAATGCTGCTTCCGCCAATTGATGATGTGGAGCTGCTTGGCGTAACTAAAGTAGTGCCGTCGGTGCTGTGGAGGTCCATTCCGTCGGCAGTTCTTTACTACTGGTCGTCCTATTGCCTTCCTGTGGGGAGCTTTGGTACTCGGTGGTGCCATCCAAGTTTTGAATGTGACCGTAGTCATGTGAATGACACGCAAATTTCCCGCTCAGTAAATACTCTTAAATAGGATATGTAATAAGATTCTAAAGGTCACCAATATCGAGGGGTCACCTTGGTAATTTAAGTTTTCAAGTACTATATTTGGTTTTACCATTCACACATGACAACGGATCAGTATGTTATTAACAGTAAACATTCAATGCAATAAAATCCAAGGAAAACGAATCTGTATTTAAAAAGTTTACACTACAGTATTAATACCATGACCTGCATACACTGCTCATGCGTTCCTCTTGTTCCAGACGCGTATCCATTAATTCCACTGTAATCGCGTCATCCTCAACCACATTGCTCCGAGGGATCTTGTAGTTCCCGCCATTGACCCCAACAATCGCATGCATTACCCGTCGCCAGGTTCGAAACGTCTCCTCCAAAGTCAATGATGGCAGACTTGAACGATTCCTTGACAGGTCCTTCATGGACCGACATTCCATTTTCTGCTGCAGTGACTGAATAGAGTTGAAGAAGCCCAGGTCTAGAACTTTCAGGTCCTCAGTCGCCGGACCTGAACGTTCTAGACATGGGCTTCTTCAATTCTATTGTGCCAATTACGCTCAGTTGCCGCTTGAACAAACAAGGCATCGTCGACAGCAATGTGCCTCATTTGTGCTTACTTGCTGAAGCTCTTGTACAGCGCCATGCGCTTGTCGTTTGTCAAATTTGATTTGGAATTTATATTGCGAGCAGACATGGAGGCGTAGCAAGTGCGAATATGGTCATATAATTCAACAAAAAATATGATCAGAATCGCCTCAATAAGAAGATTTCGCAAGCGTCGGTTATTTGTTCGCGTTCAGCTCACGCAACAACAACGGCAGCGGCAACGACAGATATTTTTTTATGATCTATCAAAAACCTCGCCCATTGGCTAATCCATTCATGCTAGATTATGATTGGCTACTCAGAAAACAGCCTTTCAAGGATCATACTTCAGAAAATGTGCTGCACTTCACAACACCCACGCGGACACCCACCATGGACGTTGCAGACACTCCCGCCAGGAACACGATATCCTCACAAAGCCCACAAACCGAGGTGGGGGACTCAACCTCGTTGTACGAGCTCACATTTGAGCCTATGGTCAAAGAGACTGTCGGTGAGCGCAACACGTCCGCTGTAAGGATGGCAACGTTCGTCTGTGGTGGTGCGTCGTTGAGTGAAATCAATCGTTTTCTCGTCCTTACCATGGATGACTGCCAAACGAGACTTCTTTATTCCAAGGAAGTAGTAGCCGTAGAGGAAGTGCATCAGTGTTGGGGCTGTCGTGTCGGTGGAAGATAACAGACTCAATGGCGCTCATGGGTATCGACGAGCAGCCAGAAGGGCGTGCGTTTGGAAATGGCGCGTAAGTGCGAAACTACCAAACTTACAGACTAACCAATCAAACGCCGTCGCGTGGGGGTTTATGAAAGTTGGGCTCTGAACCTCTCCATATCCGGAAATTCCCAGCAAATCGACAATATGACGAAAATACTGTTTTTAACAGTAATTTTTTATGTACGGATGCGCTCAACATGTATCCGGAAATGTTTTGTGTTGTAGTGCAAGTTCCACTACCTTCATTATTTTATCCAATCAATGAACGTAATGGTTTTGATTGGACATAAAAACACTGAGGCTGACATACATACTTGTGCCTCATATCACTAACCTTGGAGAGGTGCAGTAGTCGACACAATGCCCACAAGACACACATGATTCCTTGGGTATCGTTATGCGATGGACGAGTTGGTGGTGGTATACAGGATTATAAACTTGGTTGAAAAACCCACTTTGCATCACTTGTGTACGTAACTACTACAAATAAACACGTAGCGTGAGGGAATGAGTGAATTGGTTGTTCCTCTAAGCATCAGCCATCCTCCAACGCTTCCTTGCACGCCAATCGGACCCCAGCATCAAATGGTACAATCAACAGTCACTGCCACACTTCGTAATGCACTTTCATACAGCTTAGAAGTGTATTTGATGGTGTGGTGATGAGATGCGCAGTGCTGGTGGTCACAAGCGCTGCGCATGTCATCACCATGCCATCAAGTACCCTTCTAGTGAAAAAAAGTAGTGTGAACTTGTTGGTGGTCGATTTAGAGAAAACACAGTCGATGTGACATGGCTAGTCGTGATGATGTACTGCATGTACTGTACAATGGAGCGATGGGGTGGTCACATGTGCAGCAATCGTAGTCACTGGGGTAACGTTAACAGGGTTTTTGGGCATGATTCTGGAGCGTAGGGTGGGGTGGTACTGTAGTGATGGGTGGTAATCACATTGACGGCTAGTCAGTACCCCCATCACCCCCTAATGTAGCGATGTGGCAGGTGTGGGTAACGCCTTGCCAACACCTTGCCCGCACCCAGCTCCTAAGTACCTGGCTCATGACGCACCCTAGTTAATGCTTGCCTGGGAATGTGTCTCAAGGGCAAGTCTGGCTTAGAATCGCTAGGCTAGTGAAGTTCCCCAATGTATCAACCGCACCCGCATCCATTGTATACAAAAGGGCATATTAGTGTAGAAGTAGTGAAGTAGACTAAGAAGATTTCATAGTGATGAGCATTAAGGAGATCTTAGTAGATCCTCAGTTACTTCATTGTGCATTTTGCCCTCAACTGCATACGCTTCCTCCCGCAGTGCTACAATTGGTAGCACTTCCTGGTTTCCTCGCTCCAAGCCCCGTTAACTGGCCGTACGTAGCCAGTCTTCTTAGACGGTCGTGTGGTCGTTTGCAGAGACAGCACATCGCCAAAGGTTTTGAAAACGTGGTCTTTGCTACCCGTTACCTGGTGATAGTCTAAGCATACACGTTCTGAGTGATCTGCTAATACATGCCCCGTAGCAAGACCCGCAAGCCCCAACTCGCGGCCACAAAAGACATAGGCGAACTATTCGACTATCCGGATCTGCCGGTTAAGCTACGCCAAGACATTTGCGTGTTAACCCGTCACCAACGCGTGGATATCAAGAAGTTGCGTGCCCAGATCCCCGAAGGGAAGAACTCCGACGCCCGCAACGCTATCCAAGAGAACACAGACTTATTGATCCACCGGAACGACCAAATCGAAGAACTGATTGAAGGAGTCCTCGACCGCAAGATCCAAGTGTACCAGAAGGCCCGCAAGATCAAGGCTGAAGCGAGAGTAGATCGAAGTTCGAAGTAGAGTAATTCAATTTCACCAGAATAACAAGATGGATGAAGTTTTGCGCACAATGGCAGAATCCTTTCAGCGACATGAACAGCTGTTGGAAATGCTTACCCGTACCCAAGCCGCTCAAGTGGAAGCGAGCGAGCGAATGGCCAGTCAACACATCGAACGAGCGACACAACAAACAGAACTTAGAGTTGAAGGATTAAAAATGCCCAAGTATTTTGGACGAATGGACGAAAGTATTAGCCTATACATCCACCAAGTGACGACCATTTTCAAGGCAAATAATGTGGATTACCAAGAAAACGACGGGACTCAACAGCGATGCATTGCCATGATGGTGGCAAATTTCTGAGGCCTTGCCGCAGCCTGGTACCAAGAACGGCTTTCGCGCGGTGAGTCTCCAAACACCCTAATCGAACTGGAAGAAGAGCTGCGAGCCGAGTTTGAACCCGACGATTTGCAAGATCGGCTGCGTGATCAGCTTTACGAATTGAAGCAAGCCCACTGTGCGAGCTTGACCGAGTATGTTGCCAAGTTCCGACGAATCTGTACGCAAGTGTGCGACATGATCGAGCGCGACAAGGTGTCCTGGTTCCAACGCGGTCTGCGAACCAGAACCCGTGAGGAGCTGCAGTATCGTCGCTGCGAGACTGTGACTCTCGCGATCCAAGTTGCCCTGGACTATGAACGCTCCCACAATTCGACCCTTAATGGTGGTCACACCAGAGACCGCGACCGCTTTCATCGCCACGATAGCCGCCCGCATCAAGGATTTCAAGATCGCCGCCATCAGTTCAACAACCGACACCAAGGAAGTCGCCCACCGCATGCGTATCCTCCACGCCAGCGCCAAGATGATGACATGGAAGTAGACAACGCCCAAGTACAACACCGTGGACAACGCCAAGTAGGCCCCTGTTACAACTGCGGACGCATGGGCCACAGAATCAGTGACTGCCGCTCTCAACCCCGGAACAATCAAGGAAGAAGCCAAGCTCAACCCCAGCGCAACAACAACTCAAGACATGCCAACCGGCCTCAGCGACCCCAGCGCAATACACCAAGTCGTCAGCACAATGCTCAAGTAACCGAAGTCAACAGCGACACAGAAG
>NW_009798270.1:1662614-1664678 GCF_000520075.1 Aphanomyces astaci | reverse complement strand
TGAGTGAACTGCTAGTGTATACCCCGTAGCAAGACCCTCAAGTCCCAACTCGCGGCCACGAAAAACATCGGCCAATTATTCGACTGTCCGGATCTGCCGGTTAAGCTACGCCAAGACCTTCGCGTGTTGACCCGTCACCAACGCGTGGTTATCAACAAGTTGCGTGCCCAGATCCCCGAAGCGAAGAAATCCGACGCGCGTAACGCTATCCAATAGATCACAGACTTATTGATCCACCGGAACGACCAAACCGAAGAACTGATTGAAGGAGTCCTCGACCGCAAGATCCAAGTGTACCACAAGGCCCGCAAGATCAAGGCTGAAGCAAGTAGGTCGAAGTTCGAAGTAGATTAATTCAATTTCACCAGAATAACAAGATGGATGAAGTTTTGCGCACAATGGCAGAATCCTTTCAGCGACATGAACAGCTGTTGGAAATGCTTACCCGTACCCAAGCCGCTCAAGTGGAAGCGAGCGAGCGAATGGCCAGTCAACACATCGAACGAGCGACACAACAAACAGAACTTAGAGTTGAAGGATTAAAAATGCCCAAGTATTTTGGACGAATGGACGAAAGTATTAGCCTATACATCCACCAAGTGACGACCATTTTCAAGGCAAATAATGTGGATTACCAAGAAAACGACGGGACTCAACAGCGATGCATTGCCATGATGGTGGCAAATTTCTGAGGCCTTGCCGCAGCCTGGTACCAAGAACGGCTTTCGCGCGGTGAGTCTCCAAACACCCTAATAGAACTGGAAGAAGAGCTGCGAGCCGAGTTTGAACCCGACGATTTACAAGATCGGCTGCGTGATCAACTTTACGAATTGAAGCAAGCCCACTGTGCGAGCTTGACCGAGTATGTTGCCAAGTTCCGACGAATCTGTACGCAAGTGTGCGACATGATCGAGCGCGACAAGGTGTCCTGGTTCCAACGCGGTCTGCGAACCAGAACCCGTGAGGAGCTGCAGTATCGTCGCTGCGAGACTGTGACTCTCGCGATCCAAGTTGCCCTGGACTATGAACGCTCCCACAACTCGACCCTTAATGGTGGTCACACCAGAGACCGCGACCGCTTTCATCGCCACGATCGCCGCCCGCATCAAGGATTTCAAGATCGCCGCCATCAGTTCAACAACCGACACCAAGGAAGTCGCCCACCGCATGCGTATCCTCCACGCCAGCGCCAAGATGACGACATGGAAGTAGACAACGCCCAAGTACAACACCGTGGACAACGCCAAGTAGGCCCCTGTTACAACTGCGGACGCATGGGCCACAGAATCAGTGACTGCCGCTCTCAACCCCGGAACAATCAAGGAAGAAGCCAAGCTCAACCCCAGCGCAACAATATCTCAAGACATGCCAACCGGCCTCAGCGACCCCAGCGCAATACACCAAGTCGTCAGCACAATGCCGAAGTAACCGAAGTCAACAGCGACACCGAAGACAGCGAAGATGACGTAGTAGAAGTGATCCTACGCAACAACATGGGCCTAGCCCAGCAAGACTCCGCGGAGGAGGAGTCGCTTAACATCAATACCGCCCAGCAAGCAGTGCCAGCGCAAGAAAACAAGTTGATGATAGTTCACGGCGCACTCGACAGTACAAGCGTTCGCATCCTGATCGACTCTGGTGCCTCGAACTTGCTTTGCCGCCCAGGTTTGGCCAAGACAGTGATCCGCTCCAAGGAAGTTCAAGCAGAAGGCTTCGATGGACACTGCTCTGGCATCAAGAAAGTGAAGGAAGTATCTGGCACACTTTGCTTTGGTCAATGGACGTTCCCGGATCTTATACTTACCGAGTGGAATCTCGGGAAGAAGGACTTTGACGTCATATTGGGAAACCCTGGTTCTTTCGTTGCAACCCTGTCATTGACTGGCGTACCCACCAAATCCTCAACGTCAACTCAAGTGAAGTCGAGCCTGAACGAATCGAAGGGTGGATGATCAAAGTCACGACGAAAACGGAACCTCAGCAGAAGTTACACCCGCTCGTGGCCAGAGTTGTCGATGAATTTCGTGACGTGTTTCCCGACAAGTTACCCAACACGTTATCACC
>NW_009798270.1:1599930-1662514 GCF_000520075.1 Aphanomyces astaci | reverse complement strand
TCAAAGTCACGACGAAAACGGAACCTCAGCAGAAGTTACATCCACTCGTGGCCAGAGTCGTGGATGAATTTCGTGACGTGTTTCCCGACAAGTTACCCAACACGTTACCACCGCCGCGTGGGATTGAGTTCGATTTGACAATGAAGCCTGACGCGAGACCCCAGCACCGACCCCCGTTCCGTTTGTCCAAGGTAGAAGCAGGTTCTTTGGACACGTTCGTCGACGATCTGTTGCAAAAGGGCTGGATCGAGCTCTCGAACAGCGACTGGGTATCCAACATCTTCGGTGTTCCCAAGCGTAGTGATGATGGTCAGATGCTTTCACGCCGTGAGTGGCTTCGTACCGCCACGCCCGACACTCCTATACGATGGGTGTTGGATTACCGCCATGTCAACTCTCAGTCCATCGTGCCAAAGATCCCGCTGCCCAACATTGAAGACCTGTTTGACCGTATGCACGGATGCCGAGTCTTTACGAAGATCGACTTAGCGTCTGGCTACCACCAAATGCTCGTGATGCCATCAGCAAGGAAGTACACCGCCTTCAGGACCCATCGCGATGTTTATGAATGGGTAGTGGCCCCAATGGGTATAGCAGGCATCTGGTCTCGCCTTATGCGTCGATTGTTTGACAAGTTCGACTTTGTCGTGGTGTACATGGAAGACATTTGTGTGTTCTCGCGGATGATCGAAGAGCACGTTGATCATTTGCGTTCAATTTGCACTGTCCTTCGCACCGAGAAGCTGTACGCGCGTCCATCCAAGTGTTCGTTTGGTGTCGACTCTGTCAACTTTTTGGGTCACACCATTTCGAAAGATGGCCTCCACGTGGACCAGTCCAAAGTCCGTGCTATCGAAAAATGGCCGGAGCCTCAGTCGAGCAAAGACGTCATGAGTTTTGTCGGTCTTGCCAGTTACTACCGCAAGTTCATCCCCGACTTCGCGGAGCTCGTCCGTCCCCTTAGTGGATTGTTGAAGAAAGGTGCCAAGTGGCACTGGGGCGAGGACGAGCGTCGAGCGTTTTTGATAATAAAGTTCGCGTTGCAGCAAGCCCCTGTTTTGCAATTACCTGACTACGACAAGCCTTTTGTAGTCACCACCGACGCCTCTGGTTTCTGCTGTGGTGCAGTCATTTCCCAGCTCGACGGCGACGGTAATGATCGTCCCGTTGCTTTCATGTCCAAGCGCCTCGGTCCTCACGAACAGAATTGGCCCGCTCACGAAAAAGAATTGTACGCCATTAAGTTGGCTCTGGGCAAGTGGCGCCATTACCTGTATGACAATCGGTTCGATGTATACACCGACAACACTTGCTGCAAGTGGTTCATGACCACGCCAGTCCTTACGCCCAAGTTGACGCGTTGGCTTGACTTTTTCAGTTGTTTCGACTTTGCCCTTCATCATCGTCCGGGCAGGTTAAATGTGGTAGCTGATGCCTTGTCTCGGCCTCCACATGCCACCTCCACCGTTCACCACCTCTTAATCCACGCGTGTGGTCTCCTCTGTGCCTCAGTCGCCGCGCGCATCAATCGACTTCTTGTCCATGCCTCGACTCTCTCCACCTACACGACTCGTGACATCGCCGTCATTGTCGACTCTCCTTTTTGGGGGGAGGGGTTGGAGCAAAAAGGAGTGCTAGTGCCTCAACGCCTAACGGTGAACCACTCGAAGCAAGTGTCCTTTAGCACCATCGAGATGGACACCAAAACCAAGGAACGTTTTGTGAAGGCATACGCAGAGGATTCAGGGACAAAGTCCATGAAAGGTGAAGACTTCAAGTGGAAGGAAGGACTCTGCTTTCTCCGAAGTCAAGACCAAGTTTGGAAGCTATGTGTCCCCAACGATGACGTGCTACGCGCCGAGATTTTATCTCACGCGCACGATTCAAGCACTGCCGCACCCTGGAACTCTAGGTACAATGTTAAGTATTGCGCAGTGGTATTACTGGAACACTCTTGCCGAAGACGTGAAGTAATACGTCGCGACTTGTGAAACATGCAGCCGATACAAGACGAGCAGTCTGCGTGCAAATGGCAAGATGATTCCCATTCCGCGCTGGAAGAGTGTTGGCAAACTGTTTCAGCGGATTGTATCACCGGTTTGCCCGTGTCAAAAGGCTATGATGCTATTTTGGTCGTCGTAGACAAGCTATCCAAGCGGCCAAAGTACATCCCTACGAGATCAGATGTTGATGCACCCCAAACGGCGAAGGAATTCTTCGAACATGTTGTTCGCCACCATGGACTACCAGCAATGATCATCAGTGACCGTGACCCCAAGTTTACAAGCTCGTTTTGGAAGTCCCTCATGAAGATTTTGGGTATCCGCCAAGCCATGACCACCGCCGGCAGAGCTCAAGCCGATGGAGCGACTGAGCGCCAGAATCGAACTCTCGAAGATGCGCTCAGATGCCAAGTGTCGTATCTAGGGCAAGACTGGGTCGACCATTTGCCCACGATCGAGTATGCCCACCAAGGATTTTTCCAAGCATCAACCGGCTTGAAGCCGTTCGAAGTCAACACAGGCCGCAAGTTGCGCAACCCTGCCGTGAGCAGCTCCTTGCCCAAGAATGACTTTGCGAAGAATTTTGCGGAACATCGAAAGGAAGTCTTTCGGATGGCTCACGAGAATTGAGGAAGGCCCAACAACGTCAGAAGGAGTATTATTACAAGCGCCGATCGAACGTGACCTTCAAGGAAGGCCATCAAGTGCGGTTAGCGACTCGCAACCTGCCTTTAAAGCATGCCCAGATGCTCGACAAGTCCGAGCATCCCAAGCTGGTTGCACGATTCATCGGTCCCTTTGAGATTGTCCAAGTCATTAATGGCAACGCCATGCGCCTTAAGTTACCTCGCTCGATGTCACGTTTGCATGACGTGTTCGACTTAAGCACTATCACCCCAACGAAGCCTAGTTTGCCCCCCGACCTATCCCGAAAGCTACTCCTGTTGTTCTCGACGAATCCACCGGCGAAGAAATGTACATTGTCGAGAAACTGCTCAAGAAGCGCCAGTTCAATCGCAAGTTGGAATACTTGGTCAAGTGGCATGGACAGCCCGAAAACTGATGAAGGACATCAAGCATGTTGTGCACTTCAAGCAACTCGTCCAAGACTTGGAGTCAAGGCGTTTAAAGGTGTAGCAAGACGTCAGGGGGAGAATGTAACTATGTGGCAGGTGGGGGTAACACCTGTGACTGTTGGGGCTCCAGACGCTGTGGCTGATGTTCATTACTATCTCTACTCCTGATCTCGACAGTGGGCTGTATGGTGGTGATTGCAGGGTAGCTATTGCGGTACTAGTATCGTCTTGGAAGCTTGAAGTTCAAACGCGATGCATGAAAATACCCTATTTTCTAGCGATGTGATTGGCCCAATGTATCGTAGTGCAACGAGCAAAGGAGTATGATTGGCTATAAAGAATGAAGATTGAAACATGATTGGCTCAAATAATGATTGATGCATTCAGGGCGGAGGAAATTTTGAGTGTTAATATATTAATAACAAACCACAATACTTTCTTCATATCTTAAATTATGGGTTCGTTTCTCAAGTGTGTTGACTGTTGTACTTTCAGGTAAACAAACCGATTGACAGAGGTAGTAACTGTAAATGATCATTGAATCGTATCTAATATGGGCGTTTAAGCAAAGAACTTCCACGCGACGAACATGCCGACGACAAGTCCAGCTACGAGTTGTCGTTAACACGCATTGAAGCCATGGCATGTTGCATACCTTTCGAAGGGACTTTGAACGTCCAGTTGGCCGTGGTTTGGAATTGGTCTTCGAGTTTCTTCCAATTCACTTCCACAATCCCTTGTTTCCCAAGAGTCTACGATTGTATCAACTTAGCAAAGTGATTCGCACAAAGATGTGTGCAGTATACCATGAGCGTTAGCGCCGTCACGCCAACGGTGCTTGTCAAGAAGAACAGGTTCTTGCAGAGAGTCATGCCCGCGAAACCCACAATGCCGCTGAATACGAACGGCGAGCGCCACGTCACAAAGCAATCATTGGCGCGACAACGGGAGTTGCCCATTGTTGTGTCATGGCAGCACTGGCACGGAGCAGGCGGCGGCACGGGGACTGCAGTGGCCATTTGTGGCGCGAGGTATTGGTACGCGGTGTCAATGCCCTGAGGTTGGTGCTCCGGAGTGGCCTGGGTGGCGGCAACTGAGTCGCCGAGCTTGTCGGCTGCACCGGCGGGTTGAATGGACGGAGACATGCCGATCACGAGGGAAAGTTGGGAATGCGCGCAATCGAAAGATCACAACAGAATGGTACTACAGTACAGTGTACACACACTCGGATGAGGAATGCATGTCTTTGACGATGAGTGTTGGTACTCCTTCCATACATTTTTATATATAAAACACACACTATCAGTTGTTGGATCGTAAATATCTAGAAAATAATCCAATCATCATTCAGCATTTGATACGTCAAAATATTTGCCATGGCGTACTATTTCTTCAGCAATAGTAAACAAATGTTTCAACGCACAAATTTGTATCAAATCGACAATACTACTACGTACTATCTTCCTCGTCCACCTTGATTATGGTGACTACTGTACCTAGTACAGTATAAATGGACGAGTTTGGCGGCGGTACTTTCATGGCACGCTATTAACAGTACACTCCAATGCTTAATCGTTTACTAGTTAGTATATGTACTACGTACAATAGTAGTCCTAAACATGGGGCGAAATCTTTCGTTATCGGAATATTAGCGTAGTCCATTCATCATATACTAACTACACTACGAATGTAGTTGGTCGATCACCCACAAACGTCCATCCAACTCGTACAATCTTCAACTAGTACTACTATGTAGTAGTACTAGTGGTGGCGTGGATTTGCTTGGCAAAGGCAAACTGGAACTCTTGCATGTCGACAATCCCGTCCTGGTTGCGGTCCCACTGGTGCATCAACTCAAACGCCATCTGCTCCGTCACGAACGCCGCCGCCGGTTGCCGTCCGCCCGCAAACAGACCCGACGGCAGCGGCGGACTGGCCGACAGCGCCATCTCTGGCTTCATGAGCCCGAGTACCCGCAGCGTGGCCTTGACGTCGTCGTAAGAGATGCGCCCCTTGCGACTCCGGTCAAAATACTCGAACGCTTTCGTGACATTGGGCTCGTTCAGGCGCTCCCAAATGCTCGACATCGTCGAGTCTACCCATTGCTTGTCCGTCGGCAGATCCAACCGATTCGCGCGAAGGAACCTAGATCCATTTATATATATATATATATTATGTGCGCTTCGGGCACTACATATATATATAATATATATACTAGTAAAATATATAAATGTATTTATATATATAATATATATACATTTATTTATATAATATATATAAATTTATTTGTATACATAATATATCAATTTATTTATACATATAATATATAAATCTATTTATATATATAATATATAAATAGGAGTGGAAACTCACATACCGGGAAATGTCCACCAACGATGATGATGTGGTCGTGTTTGTAGATTTGGGCACCAATTGCGGCAAGTAAAGCAAATAATGCAGCGGAATGCCCAGTATTTTGACCAGACCTATGAGTGCATTCATTTTTATAAATCTTATTTCACGTTGAACACCATAAATATATATTTATATATATATATATAAACCGAACGATAGTATTACCTTGTTTCCACTGCAATCGAGACACTTTGGGTGGCAACGCACTAAAGTACCCCTGGAGTTCCGTGTGTTTCTTGCCAATGAGCTCCTTCAAGCTCCACAACGTCCGCTCTTCGAATCGATTGGCTTGCGTTCTAATAAATGAAAGTCCCATGAATAAATGAATGCCTTAAATAAGCTTCACGTGTATACCGCCAGTTGCGCGTGGACGTGAACTTTTGCAGCGCCTGCGAGTGGAATTGCACCACATATGGCTTGAGTTCGTCCGTCAAGACCACATACGCCCCTATTCACATGTTATTTCCCAATGTTTGAACACTATTTATCTCCAAAAAAACACTATTTCAAGGTATTATAATTTATATATTTACCCTTGTTCGCTTGGAAGCCACAGTACGACGACGCAGAAAACACGCTCAGCACCAATCCGTCGTGCATGACTTCGAATCTACATAAAATATATATGTTAGAATAACACGAATACCGTCGATAGATTATTCGAAATTATATATATATATATATAATACCCTTCTTCGTGGGATTCGTGGGATCGAATGATGAGGCGCAAATGGTTCAACGCACAAAAGTGTTTGGTCACGTTTGGCCCAAACTCAAACCCACACCCGCGCTTGGACGTCACAAACCTGTCGACCAATCCCACGTCAGTATTTTTTAGAAAAATATAACCCAAATATATATATATATTTGGGTCGCCCGTGTTTTTCAGAACTTATATCCCACATATAAATATAACCCAAATATATATATATATAATAATAAATACATATTTGGGTCGTCCGTGTTTTTCAGAACATATATCCCACATATATATATATATATCCGTTCGAAACGTATAAGTCAGGTCTAGAAGTCCTGCTGCATACACACCACATTCAAACTATACTATTAGAATCAACATGAACCAATGTGATGTCGACATACCCGTCCCGTGGCTGCGGGTCGTTCCACATGAGTTGGGAAAAGATCTGGTCGTCAAGTCCGTCGAGGCGGTTGGTTGGGATCTCGCGCAGGTGGTCGATCGCTTCAATGTCATTCAGCGTCACATTTGGTTCCACAGGAAGACCTCCATGCACCTAACATATATATAAATCCCCCCAATCTATCAATATATATATATATATATATATATATATATCGTTCATCCAATCCATAATACATACCACAAACACCGAGTCTTGGATGAGCGTGCACAGCGGCAAGCGGTTGAACACGGCTTCAAATAGCCCAAAGAGCGCCGGGAACTGGTCGGCGTCGTACTTTTTGCTCACTTCGTCTGCAAACCCAAACACTTGGTTCAACACGAGCGCCTCGTGGTTGCCCCGATTGAGAAACACAAACTGGGGATACAGCAACGAGTACGCTAACAACGTGCAGATGACTTCGACGCCGTGGAGGCCGCGGTCCACAAAGTCGCCATTGAACAAGTACCATAATGTCTTGCTTGGGACCTACACAAGTAGTGGGAAGGGTATTATATATCGAGATTTCTTGCCGGTTGGAGTCATAGACCTGGAGACTATCTAGCCAATCAGGTTGTAGAAACGCAATTGGTGTATGACCAAAATAAATAGTGTTTTAGGGTTAACCAATCAGAAGTCGTAGACACGCCAGTCGGGTATAAACACAGTGTATTAGCCAATCAGGTTGGTGTCGAAACGGTATATGACAAAAAATAGTGTGTGAATCGCGTCGTGTATGACATAAAATAGTGTGAGTATAAAATCAGACATTCCATGGCCGTGTAACGCATTGAGTGTATGATATAAAATACTGTGAATCGTGTGTTAGCCAATCAGAAGTCGTAGTAGACACGCCATTCGTATACGACATAAAATAGTGTTTGCCCAAATGACGTATGTGTGAGAGGATATGGGATATCCAGTAAATATCCAATAAATATCCAATAATTATCCAATAAATATCCAACTATACGATGAACGCACCCCCTTGCGGTCAAATATAGTCATGAGGTCTTCAAATTGGCCGTGAAGGTCGCCGACGATGACCAGTTCGACGCCCTTGGGGATTTGGATATGGGTCATTGTCCCTCTGGGCGGCGCATCCAGCACTTGCTCCACCAGCTGCATCACGTAGTGCCCATGGAGCACTTGGCCGCTGCGGAACGCGTCCGAGAGCTTGAGCACTTGGTTCTCTGTCAGTGGAAAGCTCAAGTGCACGCCACGGTACTGCTTTAAGCTGTCCTCTATACTCACGAGCCACAACACACCCGTGTCTGAATCACTCGAATAACGTTATCTCTTTAGAGAGAGACACACACAGGATATCAAAAACGCCCTTAACGTACTGACACAAGACGACGCGTCCGTGGGTTCGTCGTACGACGGCGCGAGCGACGCCAGTTCGTTCACACTGATCGTGTTGCGAATGATCTTGACCTAGTTTTTTTAAAAATCGTAAAAAAAGTTGATTTTTTGCCAAAACGTGGCATGAAATAGTCGAAAATCATACAATTTTCACCGTTTGCTGCTCTTGAAGAGACTCGAGCAGCGTCCACGTATGAAAATGCAAGAGCGTGCGGAAGAGGCGGTAGGCCAAGTGCATACGAAGGCAGCATTTGATGCGGTTGGCAGCCAGCACCTTCTCCGAGAACCGCTCGACGTACTTGATGGACACATCCGCCGTGGCTTCATCCGCCAGGAACTGGACGGTCACGGCCATGTTGCTTTTGGTCGGGGGATGCTTCTTCCCCGTCGTGCCAGGTGGGGACGACGACGAAACCAACACAATCACGGCGGGGTGCTTGCCATACACGAGCACTTTCGTGTGTGGGGCAAAATCTTCGGGGATGGGGTCGCAGTCGATGCACACGAGGACGGGCGACGTGTACGCAAGCAGCGGCAGCTTGTCGATTGCGTGGCTGCAGCGCGTGCACACGCTGCTGCCGCACTTGCGGCAATGGTGTGGCCGGTTGAACCAGTGGAAGCTCACGTGGCATACCTGGCAGTACGCAGCGTTGAGCGCCCACGCGGGTCGCATGGCGATGCGCAGCGCGCGCGTCCATCGGTCGTAATGCTCGAGGGACGTGGCTTGGAGCTTCCAGCTGAGCACGTTGCCGGCGGGGCCAAACCCGGACACGAGGATCTCCTTGGACCGACGGAAGCAGCGCATTTCCGAGCTCGGGCCGGACGAAGACGCCCCAGACGAGTACGACCGGAAGTCGCGCGTTCCAGTGGAAGTAGTAGCCGCCTGCGGGGACTCGATATCCTTGGCGCAGAACGACGGGTGGAGAAGTATCGTGCCGCGCAGGTTGCGATTGCTCAGTTGACCCGTCTGCGTCAACTTTGTGGACGGGATGTGGTACACGATGTCCCCACAAGCATTGATCGTCTGACGCAGCGTGATCTCGTAATACTTAAGCAGCCCGGACGCTTCCAGCACAAAGTACCGGAAGTGCGCGTAATCGCCCTTCTTGATCAACGGCCCTTCCGCCAAAATGGACGTGGAGAACACGTTATCGCCGAGACAGCAGGACGCGACGCGGGACATGATCGACATGAAGCTGCAATCGTCGCCAACGCCGCCGCTATTCGCGCTGCCATACCGAAGCATTGTGCTTGTTGCCAATTGCATCATACGATGGCTAAACCTGTCGCAATCAATCGTGTGGGAAGATATCATGTTCTACAGGTTACCTTTCTACAGGTATACAAATCGAAGGATATGTGTCATGCGACAAGTTCCAAGGATGATGTTGAAGGCTGTACATACAGTATCGGTACCTTTATCTTTGCGGTAGCTCCGTAGGCCATCGAAATCGATGTACGCAGACGTCCCATCGGCATTCATATGTAGTACGTCCTTCATCTGGAGGGCAATATGCTTCCAGCAGCATGCTTCACACCGTAGATGCACCACACATGCCTGCAGGGAGATTCTCCAGTGGCCAACTAATTGCGAACCTCAACCGTGCAGTTCTACTGGCACATTGGGCAGTGAATAAGTGTCGCCCATTGCTACCCCCGAATTGCGAACCTCAACCGTGCAGTTCTACTGGCACATTGGGCAGTGAATAAGTGTCGCCCATTGCTACCCCCGAATTGGTGCGGCGAAGATCGCAGCCCAGAACATTACCGCGGGATGTTCTGGGCGACAACGGTCTATATATAGCGTCGTCGCGCAGCACACGACGAACGAAATCAAATAAATTCATGTCGATCGCTGTAGCAATTTAATACAAATGATTTTGCGAGGAATCAATGGATGATCAATGGAGCAACCATTTCTACATTCGCCATGTCCCGCCCCAGTGCCTCGCAGTCTCAAAACGTCAACAACTTCCTCGGGGAACGCTCCAGCACGCGCCTCGCTAAGCCTCCCGGCGGCGGCTCCACCATGGGATCCCTCATCTATGGCGGGGATGACAGCGGCGCCGCGTCGTTTGGTGATGACCGCAAAGGTCGTCGAGGCATGGGCTCTCGTCCCGAACAGAGCTCTGGCAGCCAAGTGTTTCATCAAGAAGCAGGTGCCATCGTCAAGGCCGGCAACAACAACAACACATCGAAAGACGCAGAGAAGTACCAGTTGCAACAACTGCAGTACCAGCAGCAGCAGCAGGACCGCCGCATGACCGTGAGCAACCAAGGCTCGAGCGATATCTTTCTGCGCAATGCCCCAAATGCTATCGCCGGCGACCGACGCACGAAACGCATGTATGGCGGTGGCCAGTCCGACTTTAAACTCTCGTAATGCTATCACGATTTATACCATACCGGTACTGATGTAATACTACATCGTCTTGATGGCCACCAACTTGCCGTCAAGCATGATGCTGCGCCCAGTCCGCTCAATTTGGTGCCAATTCTAGCCCCAAGAAGTGAAGTCACTCCGCCTTTTTTCAGCGTGCATTCACAAATGTGCAGCGGGGAATCGAACCCTGGACTTCACACATTACCCTAAAACCCAAAACCCTTAACGTAGCAATAATATCGCGTGGCAGAGGGACACCTCGTCCTGCAGTTTGGGTGACATCATAAATTTACCATCAACTAAATTTGGACTTGGATCTTCATGGCGCCGCTACGAGGACAACTCGTGGGCACCAAGCGATACGAATGGACGACTCTACCTCGTGCCATTGGAACCAGTCTGTCACGCTGCTCGAGTACCACCAACACCCTGTCCGTAGTCTCGGTGCCGCGGCACTGGCAATCGTTTGCCTTTGTGCGCAACGCGTGTCGAGTGGAGTTTGAGGACGGGAGCGTTGCTCACGACAGCCACTTGGAAGATCTTCAAAACGTCCGAGAAGTTGGCTTTCGTCAGTGCGACTTCATCCAGTCGCCAAGCGCATTAGCTCGATGCCACACCCTCCGCTTCGTCTCGTGCGATGCCCTCGCTGACGTCAGCTCCTTGACCCACGTCAAGCACTTGAACATTGCCGGATCTCGGTACAGAACCAAACCACCCCCCACATGTATCGTTGGACAATCCATCACCCGAACATGTTACTTTACTTAGTGCCGCCACGAATGCGCACAAGCTCACCGCCCTGGAAACCCTCGTCACCGGGAGTACATTTTCGTCGTCACCACTGCCCGCTGTGTCACGTGGGCTCACAGCATCTGCAGTGAACGTTCCTTGGGCAGCCATGCCGTTGCTGTTGTTGGAACTCCATTTGAAGCAATGCCACACGCTGCCATCCGCCGTCGCCTTCCAAGTGACCTCCGTGACCTTGTCCTCCTGCGATCAACTCGAGTCCATCGCGTGCTTTCGGTTGGCGTCGCATCTCGAAATCGTCCGCACCCGACTCCTCCACATCGACGCGTTCGTCGGCTTTTCGCTCCTTCAGTCGATTCGATTGCAAGCGTCCACTTGCCTTCAACACGTGACTGCGCTGCAACACGTTCATGACGTGTCGCTGTCGTTGTGTGTGAATTTGCAAGATATTTCCCCCCTCGCCCATGCCAACTCGGTATATAAACCAACAGTGTTATTAAACCGTCTCTCCAAGTTATATTATAAATGACCTTCAGGTGGAAATCTCGTGCTGTCCTCAACTTCAATCGGTAACTGCGTTGAGTTGGGTGCCCCACGTGTCGTTGAGTCGATGCGCGGACCTCGTGGATGTATCTGGCCTAACCCACAACCACGTCGTCCGGGTATCCGTACGTCCATCTCGCCGACACATTCAATGATGTCTCTTATGCTGATCTTTGTCGCAGGAATGCTACCGTGTGACCCAAGTCAGCACGTTGCGTGAACGTTGTCACACAGTGGACATCGCGCGGTGTTTTCGCATCACCGACGCCGACCTCCTCGGCCAAGGGTCGATGCACACGGTCACGTTGAGCGGGTGCAACTTAGGCCCGGACCATCCATCAACATGGACGGACCACGCGACGTTGTGCTCCCTGGACCTTTCCAACAACTTGGACATCGTCCATGTCGCCAGTCTTGCACACCTGCACACAATCCACCTCAACCGAACCAGCGTGCGAGTCGTGGCGCCACTCGCACACGTCCACACACTGAGTCTCTCGGGCTGCGAGCTGCTCGAAGACGTGTCGGCGCTTGGCGGCGTGCATACGCTGGACTTGAGCTACTGCACAAGCGTTCGAGACGTCAGTGCCCTTGGCTTGGTGCACACGCTCAACCTCGCGGGAACGCTGGTGGACGTAGTGGCCGATTTGAAAACCGTGTACGACCTCAACTTGAGCGGATGCCCGTGCATCTCGGACGATCAAGTGAACCAGCTCGTGTTCAACCACACGTTGAGCTTGATGGGGTGTGGTCAGCTCACGCGCGTCGACGGACTCGGGAATGTGCACACGCTGAACCTGGCTAACTGCGTCGGGCTCACGGACGTGTCCATGCTAGGTCACATCCACACGTTGGACCTCACGGGTTGCGTCAACGTAGGACACATTGTAACGGCATAATCCACTACGTGGCACGATGTCGCTTCGAGACGTGGTTTCATCCAATCAAATCGCGTCGTGGGGGCGTGTCGAGGGTTTGGACCAATCAAATCCCGTGGAGGACGCGACGTTGAAGTTCAAGTTGAAGGGCGTGCCACAATATGGTCCCACAGTCAGTCAGCACCACGTAAAAAAGCTTCCGCGCCCCTTGGCAGCCCTTTGCGTCATGGGGACGTCTTGGAGATATGATGTGTATACTAGGATGGTGCAGCATGCGAAAACGCTCCGTCATGTTCGACTTGTTTCATCATCATCATCCAATGACTTCTCGTGTGATTGTGTGGTTGTTACATAGCTGGAACATTTCTCACGGCCGTTGGAAATGTATGGCTGGCTGGGAGTTTGTATGTAGTATACGTACGTACAGATCAAAATATCGTTCTGGACCTTTCGTTGCTTTTCTTCGGCCGACGCCTTGGTCGGGATGGGTGGGTACATGTACTGTAAGGATGGCGGTGACTTCGTCGCATGATGTTCTCCTGGTCTGTCTTGGTCCACATGCAGCACGTCATCTCAATAATCATCGGCAGAGGCCTGTATGGGTGGGTGGTGACCTATTAGGCGGGACATCCGGATATGCTGCTGCTGCAATTGTTGATTATCCGAACACATTCTGGCCATCCCGACGGCGGCGATCGCGACCTCTATGGCGCGGATACGCAATCGCAGAGGTCGAGTAAATATTAAATAAGATTGACACAGGTTTAAGGACCTACTCGACCCAATAGTCCGACAAATTGGCGGTTGGAATGTCGCGGTAGGCGCGGACATACAGCATCTCGTGAACACTTGGACGAGGGATGGGCGAAATGCTACGATCAATGTCTTCAGCAAGGCCCACACACACGTCGTCCGAGAACGACACTTTGCGCATGCGTCCAAACGACTCGTCGTCGTCCGTGGCGTCATCGCTTCGTGTGTGTTGATGTTGGTTGACTTTGGACAGGATGCCCCGGCGCGATTCCTTGGCAATCAGTTGCGTGGTCTCTTCGACCTTGGCCAAGATGCGAAACGCACAACCGTACTGTTGGAGTACCATGCATCGCTTTGCCAGCGTGCATGACTTCTGAACAAATGCCAGCGCATCTTGCAAGTCTTCCGACGACTTCAACTGGTCGAGGTTTCCAGTGCGTTGCTTCTTCACGGGAGATCCCAATGGTGTGGGCATGTCCGCGTCGTCGTTGTCAAGCGTGATCACAGACATGTTGAGAGAGGATAGCGAGGGTGACATGGAACGCGCGCCGTCGGCTCTGGTGGTCGTGCGAATATCGTCGAATGTGGTAAAGTGTGTGAATCTTGAAGTGCTGCGTCGTTGCGCATCCGGATGTCTTTGTATCCGGATTATAGCCTTTCAATAAATTCTCGAAAAAAATACGTCGCCGGCTGTATACAACGCCAAAATATAGATTTAGTCTGGGGCTCAATGCGAAGATTCTGGAATCTGGGCTGATGCCTGCCTGCATTGTGGCAGCTGCATACCGTAGCGACATCCTTGCGATGATGCCATGGAAGGCTTCGTGCTTGATCGTTCGCTGATGACGGCCAAGTCGATGCAGATGGCATACACCAGAAGCAGCTGGGAAGGTGTCCTTACACCATGCGATGAGCTAACCAAACAAACTGGTGGAGGAAACGAGGTTTCAACGAACAAAAAATCGCGGCTTTACAAGACCAGTCTCAAGAATCGATGTCTACCCACAGCTTGATGGAACACTGAACATGGGGTGTGTCGCCCAGCGTAACCCGAACACAGCACGTTTTCACAGCTGGACAGTGTTGTCAGCAGTAAGTTTTTTGTGTGGGATTGAATATATATGTGTATAGTATGGATGGCCGCCCCCACACTTTATTCGAGAAGGCCAACCGACCAGTGCTATCCCGTCTTGCCACGCGCCCTCTCTCTTCCATATCGCTGCGAAGCATTCCATCGATTATCGAGCGTTCGAAATTCGGCTGGCTGTGGTGCCGCCGCGTCCAAACGGCATGCGACGAGAGGTTCGAATTAATTTCTCCCACTGTAGGGTGTCGAGCAGGCACTTTACCACAAATACAGCTGTACTGGACCCGTCAGAATACATGTAGTATTAAAATACGAAGATAGTCGTTTTGATAGTACTATTAATATGGACAGTCTGACTAGTACTACTACTAAAATGTGAATAGTAATACTAAATGCTACAACTGTAGCACACATTCTTGGACGAGATGGGAAGGGTCGTCGGGTATGCAGGGCGAGACGAAGGTTTCTTCGGTTCTTAGGCGACACAGCATTATTGAGTGCCGGTCCCGCCACTCGTAACGCTCCAACGGCATGATGAACCTACAGCTTGTCTGGGACAGTTTCATCGCATGACAAGGGAAGTAGTCAGACGTCGTCGGTCGCTTGTCACTTTAACATCGCCCTCGTCGTCCCAAGCACCCCCGTCCCACCAGCATCATCATCATGCTGGCCCGACTCCTTCACATGTGCAGTATGCTCCTATTAGCGGCATGCATCAGCCAGGGCTCCGAAGACGCCCGCACTACTGCGGCGCGCAATGCGTGCGTGGACTTTGTCTGTACCAACTCGTCCGTGTTTGCCATCTACGGCAACGCATGCCTCCCGCTCAACATGTCCTTGCGTCGCGATTGCAAGCGATTATGTCCGACGTTTGTGTCGGTGAGCAACAACTGCGACAAGTGGGGGCTCCTCTGCGTCCAAGCGTGCATGGCGAACCAGAAGCGGCTCGGCTTCCCCGTCACCAAGAGCTCAAGCATCAACTTGTAAACTGTCAATTCACCCACGTTCGTTCATCTAGTTTTTTCCATTCAACAGGCTTCGTGTTGTTGCACGAGTGCTCTTATTGATGAAGGGGGGGGGGCTCCGTCCGTCATTACAAATACTTTTTGAACGGCGCAATGCTCAGCTCGGCGGCGTCCTTGACGGGATGGAAGAGCCCGGCCGGCCGCGGCAGCAGCAGCATGGTCGACACGCCGCCCTTGAGCAGCGACACTGCGCGGAGCGACTGGCGCGATACGCTGTCCCACATGCGGACTGTGCCTTCGTCGTCGCCGGAGATCACATATTGGCCGCACTCAGTGACCAGCAGCGCTGTGACAGGGGATTCGTGGCCGACAAAGCCATCCACACTCAGCGCGTCCTTGGCAAACGGAGTGCCATTGTGGGTCACGACGACGCGGGCGGCGGCAGCGGTCGCCGCCGTGGCCGCTGCATGCAGATCGACCACGTAGATGCGTCCATCGCCCGCCCCAAGGAAGAGGCGGTGCTCCATGGCGTCGGCGGCACAGACGTTGACGAACGATGGACATGTGATCGAGACCAAGCACGTGCCAGACGGAATGTCGTACACCTTGGTGGTCCGGTCCAGCGACGAAGTGAACACGCGACCATTGACCCCGCCAAGACCGCAATGGATGCTCGTGATGGGCAAGACGTGGTCTGTCCATGTGTGCACGGGAGTCGCGCCGCTTTGGAGCGCCGAGTCGGTGGAGGAGGTGTCCAGGTGGTCGAGGAGGCGCCAGACGTGGACGACGGCATCTTCACCGCCGGATACGACAAACGCATCGTCCGACGTCAATCGCAGTGCGCTGACCTAATCATGTCGGTCAGTCCTGAATGTCAAAATATACAGCGACCAAGGCAATTACTATACATACCGCTTTGTAATGGGCGTCCCAGACATGGAGAAGCGCGCCAGTGGCGACGTCCCAAATGTACATCTTTCCGGACGCACCGCCGGCAATGCAATAGTTGCCGTCGGAAGTTGTGACCATGGGACCCATGTGCTCGGTCACATGGCACTTGAAATGCGGCACGTCCTTACCCCACATGTGCATGTGCATGGCGAGTTTGCCAGGTTGCAGCGCGATGAGATGGTGCGTCCGAGGCACGGCCACAAGGCCATGGCGCGAGCACGAGCTACCTTTGAAGATGAAGAGCTGCGCGCCGCATGTGGGATCCACTACGTAGATGTTGCCGTCTTTGCTCGACCCCAGGACGAGGACATGGTCTTCCATGATGATGTGTATGTGGCTTCAAGTTGGTTTCTACGCGGAACCAATTGATCATGAAGAGTGATATCCGGATGTGGACCACATTTATCCGGTCGATTTCCTGTGCGCGCCATTATTCAAAATTCGCAGGATCAATCAAACGAAGATTCGGACCGCATGATGCCGCGGCGACCGAGGACTACAGTAGCGGCGCTAAAGGACGATGCATGGTATTGAATGAGTTGGTTCTCTGTCAGGAATGGCGTGATGCGTATGTATGTATATTACTATGAAATGGCACAGGAAAATGCTTGTTACTTTAACTTCCATTCGAAGCCAAGTTGCGTCAATTGCTCGACTCGGTGTGACGGGATTGTGTTCTGTCGCCCACGAGCATTCTTGACAATGTGCCCCAGCTTCAAATTCCACATTTCTTGGGGCCAGCTCTTCCGCTCGGGGACTTCGAACGTCGACGGGATGCGAAGATGGCCGTGCAACGTCTTGAAGTGCGCCATCGCATCCACGCGCAACTGCCACGTAGAATTCACGTCCCATACAAACCCGAGCTTTTCCAGCTGCTGGATCCGCGTTGCCGTCAGCTTGTCCTCTGTAGCGCGCGCGGACTTGACAAACAGGCCCAGGCGGAGTCCCCAACTTTCCTTGGGCCATTTCGGCGAGTCCTCGGGCACGACGAAGTTTTGCGGCACGACGGCATGCCCGTATTCGCTAACGAACGTCTTCAACGCCATGATGTTCAAGTTCCACCGGTGTTGCCGGGGCTTCCACACAAAGTTCATCGCGTTCAGTTGGTCGACCACACTCGACGAAATGTTTTGCGTCTTCAATCGATGTCGAAACTGCGCCATATCCACTGTCACGCCGCGTAAATGCGCGGGGAACTCGGTGTCATCAACGGGAATCGTGAATCGCGCGGGCAAGTCCAGGTACACCGCCTGGACGTTGCGCTTGTGAAAACCGGTCGCAATGTCGAGGAGGTTGTCGGGTGAATAGAGAGGATTCGAATGCCCTTTGACGGTTTTGGAGTAACATGCCACAGAACCGATCCCACGCGGAAGGACCCTCGCCGCGATCGCCGTCCACGGAGACAGCCGCCACATCAGTGCTGATTGGATATGGGGCGCTTCAACACAGATGTTCGGATAATTTCCGGATACTGTAACGCAACCCAAGCATAGGTAATTTAAATAACGCTCAATACGTTAATTGACGAGAGGTCGCGTTTAACCCACCGACAAGATTTTTTGTGTTGAGAGTATTTGCTTTTGACCATATTACACTCAACGTTATGTTAGGTTAAACAAAACATCCGGATAGAGCGAAGTATTTCCGGAAAAGAATTATAATTCGGCAGCATCGTTCGTTCGCGAACTCAACCCCACAACTTGGATCGGTTCGTGTCGGCAGCGGCAAGGATGCGCGCATACTTGACGTGCAAAGCGGTGGAGCTGGAAGCGGGTGGGGGGTAGATGAGCTCGTACGTGTTTCCAAAGGCTTCCATCTCTCGTCCTTGGTTGTTGTCATCCGTATTAGTCGTGCTGTCGGGGTGGACGCGGTTACTCGACGAAGTCTTCGCTTTCGCTGGGGTGTCGTCATCTTCTTTTTCGTCTTCACTTGGACCTGACCCTCCTCCGTCATTATCGATGGGTTCCACTGCGTCTTCTTCGGCCAATTCCACCACTTGTGGTTCCACGACCGGGGGCGGGGGCTCCACCAGTACTCCCTTGGCTTTTTTCGTTGCGACGGTAGCATTCCACAATCGAGTCTTCCACGCCTTGCGATGTTTCTACCCCTCCCATGTTTACTTGCCTTCTTCGTTTCAGTGTATGCGTACCGCTTGGAACGACCGCTTCGTCTCATTCGTCACGGCCAAGATGTCCAGCGCTTGGGCGATGAGCGGTGTCTTGATGTTTCTGTCCAGTAGCGAGTCTCCTACCCCGTACCCGTCGCTCTCGGACAAATTTCTTGAGCAACGTTGTCTAGTACCTGCAAAGCTGGGCGCGTGGTTCACTTCCACCATCCACGCCTTCCCTTGCTCATCCAGCATGATGTCGAACCCGAGGATTTCAAAGGCCGCGGGTCCCCACTGCCGCCCCTTGACGTCGTCGGCGCCGAAAAAGTTGCGGTAGCTCGCGGCGAGGCGGGGCTGGATGGCCAGCAACGTCTTGAGAACGATGTCGCACACGTCAGCCCACACAGCACATGGGTCCATGCCGTGGTCGTCTTGCAGGTGCTGCATCACAAACGCCAAGCTGCGCTTGCTACCCGTGGATTCATCGACCGACTTGACAAAGTCTTTGCTCTTCTTGTTGATCGCGTAGCTATGATAACGTCATCGTGATGACGTGATCGATTGCGTGATGACGTGATCGAGAGTGTACTTGGTCAAATGCATGCGCGTTTGGTGCAAATTCGACCGCTTCGGCGCTTGAAATGGCGTCGTGCAAAACCGAGCGAGGCCATTGCGAAAGACGTATACGACCAGCGGGTCCACGCTCACCACGAGCACCTAGAACGAACGATGGAGATAATATATACTTCAATACAAACAAATACATATATATACATTGCCACTGGACAATGCGTAGCAAGTCAACACGACCATCTTCTACTACTTGTACCTTATCCACATCAAGCAACAACATTTACCATCATGCAAGATATGTACTACTAGTATCACTTACGTAAATACGGAGGTCAAACTTGAACCCGTCAATCAGCAGCGGGTTGTGAATGTACCTATGCACGTCCATCATGTGACACCGTTCGAACAAATGAACTGCATACTTTTGCACGACGCACGGATCTTTGGTCGATAGCTTTTGAAACGATTGAATCAAACTGATGCCTTTGCCTTGGCATAGCGTTCGTGGCTACAGCGACAACATCCATCAACCCCTTTTGGACTCCCCAACGCAACATGCAAAGAACGAGAATGAGACTGCGATAATGTGTGGACTTGTCATGCCTTGACAATGTACGTGGCGCCACGCTTGTCGTTGTCCATGCATTGCTGCAGCTCGACCCGCTCGGCAGGGACTAGAAACGATCGCGGGAAGAAGTCATACTCGTCTGGAAGGAGCTTCCGCATGGCATTCCTATGGTGCGCTATGAGATACAGTATTGGAGGATGGGCCAAGAAGGTGTACAGGTTGTTGGCGAGGAAGTCTTTGCGACAAATGTCCTCCATGCTGGGAAAGTGGTTCACTTTCTGAAACGCGTTCAGACGCCGCGCATCTTTGAGCAGCTCGCCGCGGTCGCTCCACCAGATGTCCCACTCAACCTCCGACTTCTTTGCCCGCACGAGCCGAAAGTCTACGCGGCAGTGTCACGCACTGCATGGGTTCCGTCCTTGTGTGGTAGATACCCCACCTCGGTCTTTTAAGCAGCGCTTGATGATAGCATACCGGCAAAGAGACACGTCCACAACGACTTTACGCGATCGTTTGAAGGGCTTCCCCGTCGCTGCATCTTGGGCTGGCGGTAGTGCCATTGCTGTTGGCACCAACGGTTTTTTTGGCTAAAGATAGTGTATCGCCCTCAGGTTGCTAGAAGTGTGCCATGTCCGTCGCTGTCGATACCGATATGACTGCTTCAGTATCCCTCACTGTGCACGATGGGCTAGTTGTGAGCAGCCAAGGACTGCAGTTTACAACCTCAACGCACTCCCAACCAGTGGAATGGTTCATCCCACGCTCGCCAAGTTTAAGAACGATCTGAACGCTCAAGGGCATAGTGCACACTTCTTCTACTCAATCTAGTATCATGCTGCAGGAACGTTCATCTTCTCTGAAACGTCCCTCTAAAGCAAGCGCATGGTCATGTGCGAAGTGTTTGCCATCAATCACCCACGACGATTTGATACAAGAACCGATCTTGGAGTGAAATTTATCCGGACACCTCGCACGGTACCCATCTGATAGTGAATGCCAGCTTATAATTGGCATACACCAAATATAATATTTGTACGACCAAGATATGTTTACCATTTAATATGCAAATATCATATTAGTATCGTCGTGCATTGAAATCACGCGCCGTTGACGCAGACGACTTGTATGCCCAACCGTCCAAAGTTACAAATCCCAGCATTTGTGCTTCGACAACAAGATGGGCAAGGAGGAAGTGTACTTCTACATCCCCAACCTCATCGGCTACACGCGGGTGCTCTTGACAGGCTACAGCTTCTACGTGGCGCTCTCAGACTGGAAGACGGCGGTCGTGTGCTACGCCATCAGCTTCATCTGCGACTTTTTCGATGGGTACTTTGCCCGATGGTTCAACCAATGCTCGACGTTTGGCGCTGTCTTGGACATGGTGACAGACAGGTACTTGCATCCATCCACTCAATCGTCCCAATCAATCCCTTAACATCAACCTCGGATCATGTAGATGCTCCACTGCCGGCCTGCTCGTGATCTTGTCGCATCTGGACAAAGACAACACGCTGCTGTTCCTCTTCCTCCTTGTACTAGACTTCTCATCGCACTGGTATCACATGTACGCATCCCGCGGTCACCACAAGAGCGTGGACTCGAAGAAGAACTTCTTGCTCCGCGTGTACTACGGGTGCTACCCATTGTTTGGGTATTGCTGCGTCGGAGCCGAGTTCTTTTACATCTTGTACTACGTGCTGCAGCACGACCCCACGTATCTTGTGCCATATGTCGACATCCCGTTGTCCATCGTATGTGCGACCTTTCCATGTCGCGATTCCTTCTTCGTCATTATAACGGACATGATGCTTTAGGTCTGCTACTACGTGTGCCTTCCCGCCTGTGTAATCAAGAACATCATCAACGTGGCCCAGCTGTGCTCGGCTGCCGCGAGCGTGGCCGAATACGATTTCGACCAAAAGCTGCAGAAAACGTCCTAGATATACTAACCATCAGCAGTGTTATTATAGCAGTGTTATTATAGCAGTGTTATTAATAGCCCAACTACTACAGTACCCCTGCCTAACCATAAAGTGTACTCCTGCAATCTCCATTTCAAACGTCGCATAATCGTAGCTGGTGGTAGCTATAGCGGCTATAAATAACTTCACCACGTCATAATTCATTCAACCTCCGCTTTCCCGTCTACTGACGACTCAACGAGCCCTCATGGGCTGTGCTGCGTCCACATCCAATCCATCGCTTGACCCAGCCAACGCTTTTCCGAGCCAGCAGCAGCAGCAGCCCGAGACCCCCGCGGCGACCTCCACGGCCGTGTCGACCCCTCGACTCGTCCAACTCGCCCCTCCAGTACATCCGTTCCTTTCATTCCCTGATACATAATGCGCCATATGCTTTCAACCATGTAGAATATGCCATCTGCGGTTGTCCTGCCAAATGTCCCCACAGACACTCACTCAACGCATCATGCCACCGAAGAAGCAGCGGACCGCCCAGATTTCGTGGCCCTCTTGCGAGTTGGTACGTCCTGTACTAGCTCGTACTAGTAGCAGTTTGGTCCGTGATGAAGTTGGAATACGTACTTGTAGTCAAGCAAGGCCTCCTTGCCAAAGTGCAAAGCGCAGTGGCGGCGTCTCCGATGCTGCTCAATTGTCGGGGGATGTGGGACAGCACCCCCCTGCTCGTGGCGTGTCAGTACGCACACTCAGACGTGGCTCTGCACCTGCTCTCCGTCGGCGCGGACGCGACGCTGGTCAACGAGAAGCACGTGTCGGCCGTGCTACTGGCATCTCTCGAAGGCCTCACGGAGGTGCTGACCTGCTTGCTCACGACAATCCCCCGTGACCACCTCGCGCCACTGCTGGTCCTTCGTGGCACCGTTTACAACTCGTTCACAGACAACAACTCGAGCTTCACACCGCTACTGGCTGCGTGCACCAATGGCCACGCCGAGTGCGTGGGGCTGTTGTTGGACGCGACGACGCAGGATCAGCTGAACGTCCCAGCTGACGACTCGCGTAGTCCGCTTCTGGCGGCGGCGGGACACGGGCACACCGCCGTGCTGCACTTGCTCCTCCAACACGGTGCCGACCCGTCAGTGTGCGACGCAGGTGGGAAGTCTCGTACAACCGACAATTATATATATGGTTGGTCATGTTTTGGTTTAACCTGGAACTGTTGGTGTAGGGGGCAACAATGCCCTTTTGACCGCGCTGGCAGGCGGATTTGACGCCACCGCCGTGGCGATTGTCCGCGCCGCCCCTGGCACAGCCGCTGTGGTGAATGCCGAAGGGCTGACGTCGCTGCATGTGGCGGCTCGCTCGGGATGCGTGGAAACGGTAACCCTACTCTTGGCCACATCATCGTCGTTGGTGCCCGCGACGACCGCCAAGGGAGAGACGGCGCTACTCCTCGCCGCACGAAAAAAGAATGTCCGCATCGTAGAGGCGCTGGTGCGAGCAGGGTATGTCGATGCCACGACGAACGTGCATATCATGACATGGTGTGTGTCTAGGGCAAACGTGGATGCGTGTGACGCGACAGGTCAAAGCGCGAGGCAGGTGCTTGTCAACACCAAACAAGTGTACTTGGTAGCCGTCGTGGAATCGATGGCCAACGGTGCTACAACCCCGTCGCCGCCGGAGGTGTCGTCACGACCACTGGCCACCACCCCTGAAAAAGTACCGTCGTCTGCCAAGTTGGGGTGCCGTCGTCGCAGCAGCCGGAGAAATCAACCAACCGCCGAGCCCGACATTGTCTCGCCCTCTGACAAACCCGCGGCCATTCGACATAAGGGCAGCCACCGGGCCGGTGTGTCAACGATCCCCGATAGCGGAGAAAGCTCGCCCCTCCAAGTTGGTCGGCGCCGCAAACCAAGCAGTCGCCGCCGTCGGTCCTGCGGCAACATGGAGTCGGACTTGGACAAGCTGGACGGACTTGTCAAGACACTCCCTTCGTCCCCGTCGGCGTCGTCAGGTCCTCCCCCTGGAACCCCCACGGATGACGGCCCCACTCCCCTAGCTCGCGGCGGCCCCACACGCCACGCCACACGCTTGTCGAAGTCGGTCCAGAGTTTGCACACCACAGCACCCCCATCGTTGACATCGCGAAGTGCATCGATGCGACTTATGTTTCCGAACAAACGCAGTCAAGTCCGCCCCCTCGACACCAACGAGAAGCCGACGGCGGCTACACACCCGTCCGCCGTCCATCCGCTGACTTCTCCCCTCCCCACCACGTTGACAGATCATCCTCCATTGACACGTGATGACGCAGTGCTGTCGATAAACCCTACAACTACGACGCACCCCTTGAGCTTGACAGCCACCCCACCGCAAGTGGGATGTCTTCAAGGTATCCCACCTCCCGAGAAAGCCGCGCTGATCCTCTCGAACATGTCAACGTCTGCAGAGCTGGCCACGCAACCAATCTCACAAACCGCACCGGATCCGGTTTGCGACTCCCCCATCGACAAGTCCACGTGCGCAGCTTCAGTGCCTAGTCACACACCCGACAAGCCAACGTCGTGTTTGACGGCCAAAGACTCGGCCATTTTGGGTGCTGAGCTCGTGAGTCCATCCACAGACCGACCCATTCGTCAGAAACCCAGCCATGGGGGCCTCACCACGAGATCTTCCTTGAACGCCCCGGTGCGAATTGGCAAGCGCGACCTCCCGCGGCAGCACCGGTCCGTCAGCGTATTGGTGTCCCCGTCCACGCTCGATGCACTTGACCGAATCGGCGCCTTGGGGGTGCTGCCCCCCAAGTCAGCACCCACGTCCCCCACCGCTGCCAACGCAACACATGTGCCCTCCTCTCCGAAGATCAGATCGCAGTCGTCTAACAGCGTCGACAATCTGCAGCGCGTGAGCCAAGTAGCGTCGTCCACACCAACGAGACACAGCTATGAATAATAACACGAGGCGAGTTCAATTATAACTGACCCTCCATAACAAATACATTGTTGTTGTTACCGACGACACACACTCCAACTGTGTTGTCCAATATAAATGGAACTGTTTGTATAATGGTTAAAAGTTATCGAACTTTTAACCATTACTAGTATACAGACAGTTTAACGACCATACAATCGCCTCAATGTTATTCCCGAGGTAACGTTAGGTATTAATAGCTACAGTATGACGCCGTGACTAGTATTTAAAACGGGCGAATGTTGTTGGTGCCCCGCAAGCTATTTTTCAGCTGTGACGGGTTCGCCCACGACGAATGTAGGTACGCGTCGTCGTCTTCATCTGCCAGTTTCTTGAGTTCTTCTTGCTTCTTAAAGTAGTGCGCCATCATGGCCTTGCGTTCGTCCTCGGACACCTACGCGCCGCGCGTATCCTCATGTTGGTAGGCACATGTCATAGAGGGTGCTTACCGCTGGTTCGCGCTGGGGCGCGCCGTTGGCTTTCTTGGTGAGCTTGGCAATCACTTTGGTCTTTTCGTTCTTGCCCACGCGGTCCCCCACGGTTTCGTCGCGGAAAAATTGCTTCCCGGCCCACCACAACTCGGCCGTGTCCGCGTTCAGGATGTCCATGCCGCTCTGGGTGCCACCGAGGGCTTCCTCGTCCCTGCCGTCCAAAAGCAGTTGCACGACGTCGTATTCAGGGAGTCCCATAGGAAAACCCATCATGACGAGCCCGCGAAAGTTGTCCAGCTTCTCCTGCAACACGTTTTGAGATATCGCGACGCGCCCGTTCGACTTCAAGTACTGGTTCACGTCGGCCACCATGCGTGTCAGCGTCTCCCGGAGTGATGCGCACACCCCATTTCCAGTGCGCTGGCCCAATGGATCTTCCTCGTAGAACTCGGCCTTTTGAATCGGCGTCGACGCATACGAGTCTAGCCCGTGCTCTTGCGGATGCTTCGCCACGCCGTGCTGGAAGAGGCTCTGTGTGTGCGACGCCAAGCTCGCGAGGCGCACACGAGCGTTGTGCACATGCACGAGCTCTCGAACCAGCGTGTCGTTTGAGGTGCTGCATGTAGTTTCAAAGAGGAATGCTTCCGTCTCGCTCAGCTTAACGTTGATCACAACCATGGTGCCAAGAATGGAAATGGATGAATTGCGGAAAGGTCGTGATGTCCGGATACGAGCATCCGAAATCTCGAACAATGGAAAGTCTGTTTCTTCGAAGTACATGTCAAAACGTTCAACCGAAAGCGAACGCTCCCGCTGTCAAGCACGCGGCTTGTTCGAGGACCTCCCATCTCGACACGTCCTGCACGGCAACCCACCTGGGCATATAGGAACTTGAGGACCAGCATGTTGGGCCGCGAGGAGGCTCACGTCCATACTCACTGTCCACCACCATTACTTCGAGTTTGCGTTCTCCATACAATCTGACAGGAACGTTGCCATAGTGTCCGCATGAGCATCTCCAACGGTGTCAGAGCATCTCCAACGGTGAGACACTAGCAAGTCCCATCGAGCACTCTGGCCATCCAGGTGTACATAAACGATGGTTGTGTTGTGAAGATTTAGATCGACTCGAGTGTGTTGCGGTCAGCGTCGACGTCGTGCTTGTACTTGTCCAAGTACATTTCATGGAGCGCATCGCCGTCATAAAAGAGTCGGGTCACTTCTTCTGACGTTCTGTTGTGGGTGTTGGGGACCACAAAGTACACGAACGGGATGAGCATGAGTAAGCAGCCAGTAAACACGAGGAACGCGTAGTTGCCCGCGGCTGTCGGGCGCATGAGCTGGGGGTAGTACACAGCAATGACAAACTGCGCCGTGAACGTGCAAAACGTCGACATCGAGTTGGCCGTGGCGCTAAGATGCTCTGGGAACAGCTCGTTCGAGATGAGCCACGCCATGGAGCCTGCCGAGAAGCAGTAGGACGCGACGAACACGAGCACCGTGGCGATCGCAATGTAGTTGGTCGAGTTAAAGTCGACGGGGTTGCCGGGGTACAACTGGGTCCAGACAATGCCCACCGACGCCAAGAGCGTCACGACGAGGCCGACAAGGAGGGGCGTGCGGCGGGAGAATCGGTCGAGCAGCCGCGCCGCCATACACATGTCATGGAACCGGCCAAAGTTGACGAGGATGTTGGACAATCGCGTCTCATGGATGCCCACGTTGAAGAAGAACCCGTTCGAGTATGCGATGATGGCGTTCATGCCCGCGAGTTGCTGCGACAGGCACAGGACGACTGCCACGAGCAGCTGGCGCCGGTACTTAGGGCTCACGAGAAGGCCGAGCTTGGAGCTCGAAGCTGCCTCCATGCGCTGCTTTTCATGGGATATGATCATCGCATTCAAGTGGAGCTCAGTGTCGCATGGCTGGGCGTACAGCTGCTGCAGGGCCACCCGGGCTTGGTCGTACTTGTTTAGCATGACCAGGTGGTGCGGTGACCGGATCATACACGGAAACAGGCATAGCTGCAGCAGTCCCAGCACGATGGGGGCCCCGAAGAGCAGCCGCCAAGTGATTTCCTCAGACGTGACGGTCAAGTGCAATGACGACACAACCAGCCCCCCCAGGGAGAGCATGACCTGGGGCAGCGTGAGGAAGAAGGCGCGGCGCGCTACGGGTGCCACCTCGCGCAGATACAGGTTGCCCACGACGATGGCCACGCCGGTGGCGATGCCAGAGAGGCCGCGACCGACTGTGAACATGAGCATATTGTTGGATAGCATTTGGACGAACGCGCCGGCGATCATGATGAACGTGTTGAGCATGAGCGTTGTGCGGCGGCCGAGGGCGTCGGCGGGAACAGACGAGAAAAGCGCGCCGATGCCCGCGCCGACGATCCACGCCGTGACCGCCGTCGTCCATTCTTGAGATGTGTGCGTGGGGAAGAGAATGCATTGGCCTTGGAGAGGCGGGATCTGCTTGGCGACCGCGGCAGGCACGTAGCATGCCTTTGAGTTGAACCCAATCCACGCCATTTGGGCAAGGAGGTACCCGTATTGGAAGGCTCCGAGAAGCACCACAAACACCGATTGGTACAGCTTTCCCGACGCCACAAGCGGGGACTCTGCGAGCATCTTGGCCGTTTGGTCCGGGAGGTTAAGGTACGACCCCTTGATCATCGTCACATGTGCCTTCTCCGTTGTCACGTCATCGGTCACGTGAACCTGCAGGTTGGTGCAGAGTCCAGGCAACATGTCAACACTTGATATGGGTCGAAAAATGGACGACTGGGCAACTATGCATCACATGTCCGATCGTGACACTTGAAATAACTTGCTACAGTAGTATATTATTGCAACCGTAATATGGAAACCACGCTATATTTTAATTCATCGCGGAAATATTCACCCGTGTTGAACGACCAGACGACGGCGTCGTTGAATTGACAAGGATGGTTGACATTCCTTCAATTATTATTGGCTCAATGGATTGTAAAACCTCATTTTCAACCAATCGCTAGGTACATGAGGTCATGAAGATCATTCCTCGTCCACTGCCCATGGAGTTGGACAAAGGGATGGTGGTGGCACATAAGCGTATAGTACCATGACCCCATCGCAGAATTTGATGGCAATGGTACAGGAAATAGCGGACGATACGGTCAACATTGGAAACCAATTAAGCACCGATTTGGTATTAATACTCTTCGCAAGTGATATCACTTCGAAAATGTGTGTACATTTCACACTTCGAGTGGCACGTGGGGGATATCGGGGCCGACGAGCAGAAGAACGTGCCGTCCGTCATGACCACACCTGTCGACCACACCTCGTTCGGGGGGCAGAGGCAATCGGATTGGCGCTCACATCCAGCACCAGCCCAGTCCGCATCATCCCCCACGGCTCATCCGTCAGGCGATTCCCATTCAAGCGGAACCATTTCAGACGTGGTAACCGAGCGTGGCTGTCGGCTTGAAACGCGACCGGCACGAAGTCGATCGCGTTGTCCCGCAGGTTCAAGTGGGATCTCCACGAGTGAGGCGTTGGTCAGTTGAAGGCGTTTGAGGTACGGCCACAACGCAAACACGTGGGCGGGTATATAGTGCACGGAGGCCGAGTTGATTGAGACGGTTAGTAACGACGGCGGAACGTTCTGTACGAGGATGTCTGGGATCGCCCGAAGGAGACTGTGGCGGATCACGACACTGCATACGGACCAGGGAGGAGGCTGGCGTTCCACGACGTCATGGCCGAGTCAAGCATAAGCACTTTGTACAGGTTGTTGGCACTTGTAGCAGCTACATGTATCAGCTATTTAATTTGAGACTCTTCTAGCCATAAGATTGGTCAGCCTTGCTGTTGACCTTGAGTTGGACAGGACTAGTACATTTGTACTGTACAGTCGCGTTGGCGTCCGTCTCGTCACAGCCATGGTTCGTCGCATTTAGGGACAAGTACCGATGGTGGCGGCTACAAGTGTTGTATTGCACCTACGACGAAGTTGCGACGCGGTGTACGATCTCCTGCACTTGGCAAGTCATTTCTTCCTCACACTTCCCCACAGGCCAAGATCGTCAGGTTTTATAATGCCTTCACAAACTGGATGTGTAGAATGGGCAAGCGACGGATCATAACCACTACCGTGATTCACCCTGGGAATAGCATTGTATGTACTGTGCATGCTCGAGAGATAAGCTAGAGTTGTGGCCCCATTCATTCGTAAGTGCATAGCTGTTCCAAGTTTAAGAAATAATAAAGTGTTGTTGTGGTCCGTTGCCATCACGAGCTGCTGAGAATCCAATTTCCTTGTCGGATGTCCAATACACAAACGCGTCGTCGTCGCTTGGTTTTTGGTTGTCGTCGTCCGAGTAGAACATTTCTGTGACTTGATCAGTGGTCTGGTTGCGCGTGTCCGGTACACATATCCACACAAACAGTACAAACACCACGAGCACAGCTGGAAAAATGCCAAACGCTTGCGACCCCCAGTGCCCAACGCTCGAAATCTGCTGAAAGTACACGCCAATGAAGAATTGGGCCGTCCACGTACAGCACGTGGCGATGGCCCCGATGACGCCCCCAGAACTTCCGGAATCAACTCGGTCGAGATAATCCACCCCAACGATCCCACCGACATGCAAAACGACGCAACAAACGCCAGCATGCAGGTGATTTGCACCCAGTTGTTGGTGGCGCTGGGGTATGTTTGGCACACCGTAAACCCGAGAGACCCCACGATCATGCCTGCACTCCCCACCAGGAGAAGCGTGCGACGGTTGAAGCGGTCGCCAAATTTCATGCCAAGATACATGTCGTGGAACCGGCCAAAGTTGACAATCGTGCTGGACAAGCGCAGCTCGTGGATACCAATGGCCTTGAACATGGTGGGGCCATACACGACCAGCGCATTCATACCGCACAACTGCTGCATCGTCGACAGCACCACCGCGATCGAAAACTGCTTGCGGTACTTGGCGCTCACCAATAACGACAGCTTGGACGACGATGACTCGGTTTCTTGTGTCTGGCGCTCCATGGTAGCCACCAACAAACTCCAGTGCGAGTCGACGTCATCGCCAGGCAGGTACAGCTGATTCATTACGAGATGGGCTTGGTCGACTTGACGTCGGTGGAGCAGCCACATCGGACTCTCCAATATGCACGGCATCACCGCCACCTGCAGTGCCCCAATGACCACCGGGCCGCCAAACAACGGCATGAATTGCCACGTTGACGACGGAACGTCCGGAATCGCATACATGAACGACGTGACCACTAACGTGCCGACGGACAGCGCAATCTGCACCAGCGTCATGTAAAACATTCGCCTCTGGATGGGGGCCAGCTCGCGCAGGTAGTTGTTCAAGACGTTGATGGCGACCCCACTGGCCAAGCCGTTGAGGCCTCGACCTATGGCGAACGTGTAGATGTCTCCTGCCAGCAGCTGCACGAGGCCCCCGGCAACCATGACTACGCCATTGTAGCCGAGCGTTCGTTTGCGCCCAAACCTGTCGGCGGGGAAGGCGCTGAGAAGCGCGCCGAGGCCACCCCCGACTGCCCACGCCGTGCTCTGCATAGTCCACTCGGCGGTTGAGTGACCAGGGAAGAGAAGGCACTGGCCATGAGGAATGCGAGGCAGCTGACAGAGTCGCAGGTGGTGAAACGGAATGTAGGCCATTTCGGCCATCATCCAGCCGAAGTGGAAAGCTCCGAGGAGGGCGCACGCTACGGAGCGGTGCATCAGTGGAGATACCACCAAGGCGTTGATGGCACTAGCGCCTTTGACGACATGGTAACAGGGCACTTGTAGAAACGTAGGGACGTCGGGCGATGTCTCCGTGACCACCGGTTGTGTTGATTGAGTAGACTTCATGGTGTAAATTGAGTTATGTCGTTGGGGTTACATTGCTCATCGAATTGTTTTGGCGTTGATTACGATTCCTGTGACGATCATGGTGAGGCTGGCATGTCCCACTAGTGACACCTCGTTGTTTCGTCATCTCGGGCGAAAGCGATGTAATGCGCTCACTTTCTGAACGAAGGTTCCCCCACCATCGCTTAAGAATTCAAAGTTTGGTTAGGTATGCATGTTTCATAAAATTAGATGGCATTTGATCCAGCGCTGGGCAAGCGTCCCCCCGAACGTACTCCAGAGTAATTACTCGAGGCATTCAAATCGAGTTGATTATTATTGGCTAACGTTCTGCTGCAAGACCTTCACTCCACTGTACGGAGTGTATGCCAATCATGATTCATATCCATCCGGATATATGATACTATGACTTTCATTTAATATCCGTGTGAAAGAAATCGCCGTTTTTCGAAAGAATAGTTTATTCAAGTGCGTAGGTTATTAGATAGATGAATGAAGATAATAAATGGTGATTATTTATGATTCTGACCACACAAAATCTCCAATTGTCATTCCGACGGGTACATGGTTGAGATTTCCGAAATATCTTATAGTTCAACCGTCGAACGACGACAACAGACAGCACCATGACCCTGTCTCGTGGGTGATGTGCTGTTTCATAGCGTTAGCATGTCACGGGATAACGCCAGAACTCGACGTCGTTGTCCACTAGCCGCACGAGTGCAGTTGAAGCATGTCGTTCGACGTGCATGGTCATGGAGGGTGCAAGGAATGCAGGTAGCGCCGACACTTGTGGCGGGACCGCGTGCACCGACGTCGTTGCCAACGTGTCGACATCCAGCACCATGAGATCGTTCTGGCCCAACACGACCAACACAAGGGGCCCGTCTACATCTCGTTTTGTTCAGAAAGGAACACACACGCACTCGAACTTGCCGACGTCACCTGTGGAGGACGCCACGCGATGCACGCCCGTGGGCACCACCGCGACGGCCCACTCGTTCCGTGCGTACCGATAGACGGCATGGCCGTACACGACGACCACGTAATCCTGTCGCATCCAATGCACCGACAACGACGTAGTACTACTAGGGTTGGGCTCCTCACGGTTGGAAGGATCGATGCCATGGGGGGGCACAAACGGCAACGGGAGTACATCGCTGGGTTGGCCGTTGCGCGGCGTCCGACGAAGCGCCTGGCGCTCGAGGTAGAGTGTTCCGAACGCGCCATCGTACACTGCCACGTCATCCTGAAATGACCCAAATCTGGTGCAGCCCGCCATGGCTTTTGCAAACGACCACGTCACAGAGAAGATGGTGCCTATTCGATTTGGTTCATGTTGTGTGAACGCATAGACATTATTTGCTGCTGCTGATTGACCTTGCATATCTTGCATCAGCATGGCGTTGTCGTCGACGGCGACGAGTCCCATCAAATGAACATGACTTGGAAATGTCATGTGATGCACCCGACGGCCAGTGGAGGCATCGATGATGTCCATATGCGTCGAGCTGTGAACGACAGAGAAGAAGACCGGCACGGACTTCCACGCGGCGACGAGGGTGCTCGACATGTAAGCAGCCGACGATGCCACCGATTCGGGCTTCAAGCTGAAGGCAGATAGTTGGGACCACGTACAAGAAGACGCGTTGTCGCGCTGGAACACGGCGACCTGAAATATATATAATAGTATGGTTATTATGACGGTGGCCGTATATGTATTATATATATATGGAGCCACCTTGGACACGTACGTACATGCGCATCTTTGCAGGCCACGACAGCGTACTTGTCCCCGGAGAAAGCAATCGACGTGGGGCGCGCCGATGGAAGCGTGGTGGAGAACTCAAGCTGCATGGCTGTCCGAACATTCCACAAACCAAAGCGTCCATCGATCGCGGCGATGCCGCACCATGCACCGCAACGGGAAAAGGCCGCGAGTCCGACTGGAACGTCGCTGTAAAGTTGATGCTTCAGGATACACTTGACCGTCGTTGGGCATACATGGTACACATACGCTCCGTTGGACGTGGATGCAACCAACGTGGCGCCGTGGAAGGCCACGTGCTTGGCAAAGAATGGGAGCTGCAGTTCAGATCGCCGCTCGAACTTGTCGTCGTATATGAACAATGTGTCGCCATGGGCAACGGCCAGTCTCGCTGTCGGTGTCGAAGTCCACGCGTGACAGAACCTCTCGAGGCCGATGACGCCCAGGCGGACTTGATCGACAACTTTGACATGTCGATGGTAGCTGTGCACTTCCAGAGCTATGATGGCTCCATTCTCGCACGTCATGCTGCATGTAGAAGCCCCGTCGAACTCGCTGAGACTGCTATTCCATGAACTGTAGGGAGCGAACCCTGCTGGCAGCGCCACCTTGCGCACGTCCATGATGGTATTTCTCGCGCGAAAATTGAGCGTTCGGATACCATGTTTTATCCGGACGCTTGATCTTCTGAATTGGCAGTTCCGCAGTGTGCACCACACAAAGCGCAGTGTGATGGAGGAGCTACACGAGTGGGGCACCCGCCTGGAGTTGCTAGATGACATCCAGGAGAAGGACATCGTCTTCAAAGACATCCTCGGCGCTATTCAAGTCCCAGGTGCCTCGGACGGTGCCAAGAGTCTGGCCGCGCAACTCGTGTCGAAGCATGTAGCCAACTTTCCGCACCACGAAGACGCAACCATTGATGCGTTGGTGTCGTTGAGTCAGCTTGGCGAAGGAAAGCAGAGCCAGTCCGTCCGAATTCACGCTATCCTAGGCCTTGTGATGTTCATGAAGGGGCAGACCATCATCTCCCTCGCGCTGCATGAGAAGCTGAGTCGGTTCGTTAACATGACGTTAGCCCGTGAAACGTCCGGGGTCCTCGTGCGTCACTTGACGTCACTTCACAAGCTCCTTGGACCCACACCCAACGTTTCAATCCCAAAGTCCACAAACCCCGTCACTGCCGCGCCGCCGTCGCCCGCTAAGGTAGACTCGAAACAAGGTACAAATGTCCTTTCCAAGTCTTGTCCATGCCTAACACATGTGGGTAGACTTCATTCCGCCGTCGCCGTTTGTATTCGTCAAGGGGTTTCAGCGCAGCTCCGACGCAGACCGTTTGCTCGCGTACTTTCAAGTCATCGACCCCTCGCTCTCCCGCGACACGGTCCATCTACACAACCTGAACCGAACGCATCAAAACGTGTTTATCGACAGTTCGTCCATCGACAAGGCGCGTGAAATCATCCAATATGCATCGACCCATCCGTTCCAAGGCCGTACCCTGACGGCGCAATTTGCGCGCGGCCCCGCCGTCACGTCGGTGGTGTTTCATGCGGCGGACTCGTACCCCACTGACTGGACCGACCTCGAAAGTATGTGGCCCGACGTGACCGCGGAGCTCCGTCGTCGGTTTCCCAAGGCGCAGTTCGTGACCACCAGCATCGGCAAAGCCACGTTTGAGTCCCTGGACACGGTCAAGACCCTCGTCACCAAGGGACTGACGGTGAGGGGGGGGCGGAAGATCTGTGTCGTGTACGACTCGGATGAGCAAACCGTCGTCGCACACGAGAAACGAACCAAGCAGCCATCCCATACAACTCTGGACAACAAGGTGCAGAAACAAGGGGAACGAGCCAAACATACCCCCTATCGCCCACCTGCGACGCCGTCCAGTGGAGCTACTGAGTCTGCCGAGGCGGCGGCAGCTTCCAACGCTGCTTGTACCGCGGCGTCTCCACTTGTCGCCACCAACGACAACGTGTCGCCTCGAACGTCCTCCTGTCAAGGGGTGCTGCTCCCGTCGCCTTCCAAATACACCGATCCTTCGCAAGAAGGTCCCCTCAAGGACCCCTCCCCGGTGCGGCGAAGCACCCCGCCACCAATTCCCCCCGCAAGGACCCCCCCCGATCGCTTGATCAGCCCCGCCTCTACAACTCTCCTCGTCGAACCAACAATCACACCACCCCCGACGTCCGGAATCAGAACGATCGGGCACGCGATGCCCCGCGGACGAACAGCCGGTCCCGCGACCGCCGACCGCTGCTCCCTCCGCCCGTCGATTCCGACAAACGGCAGCCTGTGTCACTGGGTGAAATCGCCCGCGCTGGCGGGTCGGACAGATACAACGACACGTTGCACCAACGCCGTGGTCTGCGAGAGGATGAGAGAGTTAACAGACTGGCGCCTCGCGACTTGGAGCGCCGGACATCCCGAGACCGAGGTCCTCCTGTTTCGAACCGACCGCAGACGATCGGCGAGATGGCGCGGGCGGGCGGCGGTTCGTTGTTGGATCGTCGGTCCCGATCACGAGACCGGCGTCCTCCTCCGTCGAGTCGCCCGCAGCCAACCCTCGGCGACATTGCCCGGTCCGGCGGCGGCTCGTTGTCGTGTCGACCTCGGTCCCGAGACCGAGGTCCTCCTGTTTCGAACCGACCGCAGACGATCGGCGAGATGGCGCGGGCAGGTGGCGGCTCCTTGTTGGATCGTCGGTCGCGGTCGCGGGCACGGGCACCCCGCTCCCCTCCTCCATCCGGCCGGCAGTCGCAGCCGACGATTGGCGACATTGCACGGGCTGGCGGCGGGGACGTGTCGAGTCGGTCGTGTTTTGCAGACGCCCCGCGACGACAGAGCAGCAGCAGCGCAGACAGACACAGCACACACCACTCGACAGGTTACACCGACTCCCTCAGCGCCGCGGGTCGGACGGCTCCGTACGCCTCCACCAGTGACAGACCTCGAACCCAAGACACCCGATCGGCATTGCCAAACCAAGACAGATCAGCTACGGGCGGCAGCCGCACGCTGGGGGAAATCGCCCGATCGGGGGGGGGTTCGCTGGGAACTGTGCGGTCGCGGTCCCGCGGGCGTCCGGACCATCGCGAACCGCGACGGTCGAGGTCCCGTCGGCGTCCGGACAATCCACCTCAAGCGTCCTCCGAGCCGGTGCCCGCTGGTCGCGGGAGTTCACGATGGGAAGCCAAGGAAAGGAATACGCCCAGCAAACCCGCCAAAGATTCGGACGAGGGGGGAAATCTCCCATCGTCGAGTGGTGGTGCTGCTGCTACCACGTCTCGAAGTACTGGGGACAATGCCCAAGTGAAGCGAAAAGAGTGTGCGTATGCACACGATCGGAACCAACGGCCCCGGCATAACGACGACAACGATGTCACAGGGCGACCTCCGGCGTCGTCGGACTTTTACACGGGCCGCCCCCATGTGGATTACAGCAGCGCTGTCACAAGTCGAGACGACTCATTCCGACGTGCGGATCGGCTTGACCAAGGCAGCAAGTCGTCCCCGGCAAGATCCAGACACCAGCTGTCGTCGTCGAATGACCGAGAAGCTCCCGCGGAGAGATTAGCGGCATCTGCCGACCGATCGACGCCGGAACGACCCGTCATGGCACGAACGATTGAGATGCTGCAGGACAAGAAGGACGGCGGCGGCGACGGCGGCCATTACACGCCCGACTCGGACACGGGGTCGTTGCAGTTGCGCGACATTCTAAACCCCGCGCGGCATTCCCAGTATGAAGTCGACGAATGCGAAGTCGATTACAGCGACGACGACTAAGCCAAAGAAGTACCTATGTAAATATGACATGTGTTCAACGTGTGGATGGCCGAGTTCAAAGCTTTTGGCATGGAACGCGGTGGTGGAGAGGACGATGCTTGCTTAGGACATCCCGGGCATCGGCACTGGCCGCGCATTCTTGCGCCCGGTGATCTTTTGCATCAACTTGGACTTTTTCAACTTGGGCTGACGCCCCGACCCCGCTGGGATGCGTCCGCGCGGGTATGGTCGATCGTCCGATGTCATTTGCGTCTATGGACGAAGTGTGTGTGATGGAGAAGTCGAAGGAAGGGTGTGTGCTGATGGGGAAGATACACGTACGAAAGAGCGTTTGGGTTTGTCGGGATGGCGACGGGAGGACGACCCAGACGAGTGTGCACGTGTGGGGGTTGTGGCAGCGTCGTCGTCGTCGTCGTCCCCACTTGACTACCACAAAGAGCGTAATGAGTGGCGAGGAATATGCATAGAACGGAGAAGGGAGTTTGGGTGAGTCACCTCATCGCCGGACGCGCCGCCGTTCTCCTTGGTCTCCAAGCGAACGGCTTCATACTCGGCGACAAGCTTGGCCGTCTTGTTTGGATCATCTGAATGCAGAAGTTGGAAGATGTCCACGTAGGACATGCGCGTGGGTGCCGGCGGCGGCTTTACTTCGTCGGCCATGATCACTTCCATGAGTGCAGTAAGTATTACAGCTTCAATTCGGTTAATAATAGGAATTGTTGACCCTAATTCGGACTTTGCCTATTTCTATGTGACGTTTTATATAAACATGTCCTTTTTAATACAAATACAAAGAGAATTATTAAATTTGTATTAAAATTAGATCCAGGCACGTTAGTTTTGAATATTGTTCACCTCTGCAACAACACACGAAGGAGCGGCCAGCAACCAGGACACCCGACGATGCCGCTCACTATGAATGATGTGAATGGCGCTGTGAAGAAGCGAGTGTCTTACTTCTATGATTGTATGCATGATGGTGCCTTCTTGATGACACTCCTGACATGTTGTGCGTAGCGGAGATTGGCAACTACCATTATGGCCCCAACCATCCCATGAAGGCATGGATTCCTCATGTCATCGCGTTGTCACATGCATTTGTTCACTGTTGCTTGATTGTGTAGCCTCATCGCGTTCGCATGACGCACAACTTGGTGACGAACTACGGCTTGACCAAGCACATGCAAATCTACGTACGTCCAATGTTCGTACACGGATACCCCATTGAGAGCACAAGTACTGTATAGCGCCCCAAGTTGCTTGGATGGGAAGAGTTGACTCGATTCCACTCGGACGACTACATTCATTTCCTGCGATTAATCTCCCCGGACAACATGCATCACTACCTGCGTCAACTGCAGCGCTTCAACGTGGGCGAGGACTGTCCCGTGTTCGACGGTCTGTACGAATTCTGCCAGCTGTACGCAAGTGCCTCCATCGGCGGCGCTGCGCGCTTAAACGACAACAGCGCCGACATCGTCATCAACTGGTCGGGCGGGCTGCATCATGCCAAGCGGTCCGAAGCGTCTGGCTTTTGCTATGTGAACGACTGTGTGTTGGGCATTTTGGAGCTTCTCAAGTACGTTTGAACGAGCGAAATGGGGACATTGATGGGGAATATTCCCCATGATTAGGGAACACCAGCGTGTGCTGTACATTGACATTGACATCCACCATGGCGACGGCGTCGAAGAGGCTTTTTACACGACCAACCGCGTCATGACAGTATCGTTCCACAAGTACGGGGAATTTTTCCCCGGCACGGGCGATGTCAAGGTAGGTAATAGTATCATCGAAATTAATATACGAATGAATCCCCCCATCGATATATATATATATATATTCCAACAATAGGGAAACTATATTATATTTCTTCCCCCCTCGTAGGACATTGGGTACGGCGAAGGCAAGAACTACGCAGTGAACTTTCCTTGCCGAGACGGCATGGACGACGAAAGCTTTAGCGCGATCTTCCGATCGGTAGGTACCCCATATCCGCCCCGACATACCCAACCACGGTATTTAGGTGATGGCCAAAGTAATGGAGCACTTCGCCCCGGGCGCTATCGTCCTCCAGTGTGGCGCCGACTCGCTGTCTGGGGACCGCTTGGGCTCGTTCAACTTAAGCGTCAAGGGCCATGCCGACTGCGTGGCGTACATCCGCACGTTCAACGTTCCCATGCTCGTGGTCGGCGGAGGCGGCTACACGCTGCGCAACGTTCCGCGGGCGTGGTGCTATGAGACGTCTGTGCTGCTCGACGTCGACATTCCCGTACATTGTTTTTATGTTTCGTCCTGGGTATGTCTGGTATGAGTTGTAAACTACGGTAGGACGCGATGCCGTACAACGATTACTTTGAGTACTTTGGCCCAGAGTACCGGCTCCACATGCCCGTGAGCAACATGGAAAACCTCAACACGCCGTCGTATTTGAACGAAATCAAGGTATTATATATATATATGTCGGGGACGACGACACGTATAATATATGTCGGTGCGTCTTTTGGTAGCAATTGCTGTTTGAACAATTGCGACAACTCGACCATGCCCCCAGTGTGCCGTTTCACACGGTAGGAAGACTTTATATATATATATATACTTGGATAAATATATATATATATGGCCAGGTGCCGCCGAAAATCGTGGCCGACGAGCCGGACGAAGACATGGGCAACCCAGACGAGCACGCGGTCCACGACGCGCCGCAGCACCCCGCCGAGTACTTTGACAAGTGACGCGTGCGTCGTCATCCCTCGTGGAAGCAGCAGCAGATTGAACGGACGATCTAACGAGGAATAGTGATATTGTGCTTTCGAGTGAAATTTCATTGTGTTGTGGTTTCTCGTTGGAATTTAAATCGATTTGATTGGCTACCTCAGATGAGCTCAAAATTATTAGCCAATCAAAACCTTCTCAATGAAATTCAACCAATCAGATCGATTGTGGATCGGTTTGGTCGATTGCACCCCCTCCCCAAATTTGTATCAAATCGACAATATGTTGGTTGATAACTCTGTCGTGGATTCGTTTTTCGAAGACACGATTACAGTATTACAAACTAGGCATATATATCTGTAGGGAGACTACAAACAAGGCATATATACTAGCATCTGTAGAGCGACTACAAACAAGGCATATATATATGTAGGGCTACAAACAAGATATATACATATATATCTGTATGGCGACTACAAACAAGGCATGTACTTCGAAGTATATAATAGTATATGCTAGTACAGTATATCTGTAGGGCGAGGTTTCGAAAATAACTACATTGTGGGGTTGCCTCCTGCCAGTAATGTTATATATCTCGTGGCTGGCTCGTAAGTCGACAGAAGCAACTGCACATACCCAAGTGAGCAACTTGCAACTGTACGTACATGTGCGACGTCGTCCAGTCTCCAGGATACTCGTGAAAAAGCAAGAAATGTCATCCCATTTGCATTCAGTTGGCATGCAAGGACCACTAACTCCAGTACTATGCGGTACTAGTATTAATATTAGTATATTTTGTTCACCCATGGAGCAAACACTGGATGATTACATAGTAGTACTCGTTAATGGTGCTCTGTCGTTAGTACATTTATTATAGCTGCGGTCGGGGTAGGTCGAAGCGGTCGGTGGTTTTCGTGTAGCCGTCGCCGCCCAGCTTGCCCAAGCCCACAAACCGCGCGTCGTCCACAGGGCGCCCGTCACGAGCCACGGCGTCGCGCACGGCAAAGCGCACCACGTCCAGGTACATGACGCTGCTGTTGCCGATGGCCACCACGTCCCGCAGCGTGCACTCCATACGCACGAGGGCGGCGGCCACGCCAGGCGCGCGCACAAGTGTGCCGGGGACGCTGTCGATGCCCACGGCTTCGAACTCGCTCACGTCATGCGGATAGTTGGCACACGACACGTTCATGATGCCGACGAGGTCGTGGGTGACTAGATTCACTTGGCATTCCTTGGTCTGTCGAAGGTTGGCCAGTGTGTCCTTGTCGGCGCCGACACGAGGATTGACTTGCGTGACCGAAAGCACGGGAGGATACGTGCTCGCGACTGTGAAGAACGAGTACGGCGCTAGATTGGATACGCCCGCCGCGCTCAGTGTACTGATCTACTCGACGAATGCTACATTACGCGAAGAACATGGATGGAGCTTAGTATTATACCCAAGCGATGGGTCGCGGCACTACCGTCCCGACGAGAAGTTGGTACGCCAAGCGGCTGTCAATGTCTTTGGTGTCGTAGTGTTTAACATTGGAAGAAGTGGACATGTCTTGTGCTGTTGCTGCGGGCCTCGCGTGATTTACAGTTAATGCACGTCCACGCCACCTCGTTGCTGTCTTCACCCACAACATGACGGGCTGATCATTCGATATCTTATTGGAGATGATGGTATCCGGAAATTATCCGGAAACCCCGCATTATCATTGAATGTTGCATCCCATGTCGACGGAATAGTTTTACAGTTGTGTTTGCAAAAAAAACTACAACACCACCGACAAGGGTTGGGTGTTAACACCCAGACCAATGAAATCGCAGCAACCCTTGAGCACTGCATCGTGTGGTCGTGCGACGCACGTGTGCTTTGTACGTGGCTTGCTGCTGATCCGGCGTGGCGGCGCCGGATAGATCGCAGCCCATGGCTGACGCTTCTTCAGCCAACGGCACGAGCCTGTCCTTTGTAATCTGTTATGATTTGATGTACAAGTACTGCAACCTCGTGTGCGTGTCGCTCACGGGCCAAACGACCAGCCAACCAGTATAAATACTAGTACCAGTCGTTATGACATTCCACCTACCGGTAAACTCAACCAATCGCACCAGAACATGTGACTTCGCTGCGACATGGCTTGGTCTTGGTGGACGTGTCGACCTACATACAAAGGCACACCCGTCGCCGTCCCCACTCTGCGCGTACTACTCTCGGCACACATCGTATAACGGTATCCATTCTTATGCAAACACAAACGCTCCTCCATGGGATGCAGTCATCGATAGAGAGCACTCGCCATGGCTTGTATTTCGTCGTGGGCTGTCCGCAGCTCCTCGCGCAATTCGATCGCGGCGATAGCGCCGTCATGCAAAGCCAGTGCAATTTCTTTCCAGCTTAGATGCGCAGTAACAGTCGATTGCATCTCACGAGCCTGCTTTGCATGGATGGACAAGTGGGCATACTGAGCGGCAAGCTCCGAACATTCGCGACGTAGCGCTTCCAAGTCGCTTCCGATTCGAGCACGATGGTTCTGCTGTCTGCGAGGAGTTTGAAGATGTTTCGTCATGTGCTTCTCTACGTGTGATGGGGCGTTGTTGCAACGTGTAGAAGATCCGAAGGTCAACTGTCGCCGCCGTGGTTCTTGCTCCTGGTGTTAAGGTCAACGATGATGGACATTGCCGACGGCATTGAATATCGTGACCAATATTCAATGCTTCGATTTCAGTGCAAATTGCACCTAACTCGAAGCTCTCTCGTACTTCGCATTGCAGTTTTTGCATGTGGGCAGAATAGACGACGCTACTCAAGTATGCGCAACCAGAACTCCAAGAATCGCTTGAGCACGGAACCATTTCTGGCAACCTGCCCCGGGAATACAATGCATCTTTTTTCATATGTGGGATCTTATAGTCATTCCCACCATTGCAGAGCATGACCTTATCGAGGCACCTCTGCAAGGTAAGAAAGTTCTTGTTCACAGTGAGCGGACTGACACGAGTCCACGCCTCCTCGGTTGCCGCAGCACTCTCCTCCAAACTGATCGAATGCTTCTCAACTTGCAGCGTCTGAATGGCCCGAAAGAAACCCAGGTCGAGTACATTCAGGTCGGGTGAGTTGGGCGGTTGGAAGACGACTTGCACGTCCCACCCCTCCGCCTTGCACGCAGCAACGATGTCCACATCACTTGGAGGTATATGGGGTCGAAGGTTGTCTTGCTGAATCTTGACGGCCCTTGACTCGCCGCTTGGTCACTTTGAAGGAATCGCTGGGATCACATTGTCGATTAGCATTGCCTTGTACGTCAGCCTTGCCACGTTCAAAGTCTTCATGATAGGAGTACCAGCATCACGTCGACAACTGCGACGCTGAGAAAAGGACAGTCTCGGTGAAGTGCCACGTACCGATCTTCCCATTGAACCATTCTTGCTTGGTATCGTCACAGCGTGGTCGAGCCACAGCAGACAGGAACATGACCTTCAGCAGATGGCGCTTGAACTTACATGTTCGCTGCTAGATCTTCTCGCCAGGGGCACCAATGACCTTCCTTTCCTTTGCAGTCTTGTCATGAAGAACCACTTCTCGTCCACATGGACCGTGTCGTACATGGCGTCGATGAACTTCTCGCCGTTGATGTCGCGAACTTGATCGAGGGCCCAGTTGAGGCGGCACACTTTGTTGAAATCGGTCAGCGATGCCTTCACTACACTTGAGTACTTGGCAATGACGCTGCGCTTGTATTACGTGTGGGCATGCCCAACGTATGGGCTACCGCGAAAGCAGTATCGTCGGGACTGGGGAATGGTTTGGATGCGCTGCGGAAGGTCAGTGTAGACCTGCTTGCGTCGGTTCTTGCCCATCATCTGCTGCCCGACTGAATGGCTGATCGTCTTGTTGCCCGACAAGTCGACAGAGGCACGCTTCCAGATCCGTCGAACAGTCGTTGGGGTGCAGCCGAACATCTCGGCCACCGTGTCAGCTGCACGCATGCCAAGCTTGCCGCTAGGGGTACACTTGGTCAACAAGTGCTGGACCATGTTGGTGCACTCACTGTCCGTGAGGTTCTTCTTGTGCTGACCCTTGCATATCTTTTGGAATGACTGGAGTGAACGAAGTCAGCTGGGTTTGAATGCCAAACCCCGCCCAGCACTTGGCGGGAAACCAAGCCGGATAACAAGGGGTGGAGATGATCTTACCGTAGTGTGGATTCAATAATGGGTGATTATAACCAATCAAATGAGTGTGTACAACTTAAATGGTTAAAATGTATTTCGCCGAAAATGTTTCCTACAAATTCCGATCACAATACAAAAAAAGCTCAAGTTTTCAAAAAACGAACATTTATTCCTCGACAGAGGTAGTAAGTACTACGTACTAGTATTGTCAAATCGATTCGAAACTGGAGCCCTCAGCAGAATCGAATGTCTTAGGAGAATCGATTAAAGAACCGCCTGAGCCAATCAAATCACGTTATGGCAAGTTTCTGCCAATCCAAATGTTTGACCCCTCCGCATTGGGCAAATGGATTCGAATGCTATTTGGTGAAATGACTCTCAAGTCCAAATTTGGGTGAAATGCACAATACCTCCAGACGGGCCATTTCAAAAATGTTGAAGGACGGAAATAGAGCTGCCAAAACACAGACCTCATAAATATAATAAATAATTACCCCTCCACCTACTAATTGTAAGATACTTCGAAGTAATATAATAAAAAAAGTTTCTTTTATATTAATATTGCTCGTCGATACTGAAGCTAACTGTAATTTAGAATTTGTACCTTTGCCATGTTGGCGAGAGAGCAGCACTTCCGCGTGGTCAATTGCGCGGCAAAATAACTGTAAACAGCTCGATGGAGATTTCATTCCGTTCCATGTCGATGGTGCACGTACTGTCTCAATAGAAGTGACTGGGAGTCCGTACAAGACTGATTGCTCGTGAAATAGAAGGATAGTGCGCTCACATCGACCAATATCCAGATGAATTTCTACCTTCCTCTGATTTTGAGCTCAGGGAGATTCAGCGCTTGAATCTCCAAATCGATTTGAGATAGGCACAATTTGGAGATTATATTTCAAAGGGTTTAGGGCTGGTCTGGATGCCACGACATAAAATTATGCCATAAACCGTTTTGGCAAGTCTGCAATTTTTTCCAAAAGTCCCATATCCCATGAAAAATAGGAGAAAATAAGTATCTACAAAGTTTCTGGATGCGAAAAGAAGTATCTACGTATCTACAAAGTTTCTGGATGCCAGTTGAATGATAGAAAAATTATTCGAATTCCGATTGAGAGTGAAGTGCAAGATTTCAACGTGGACACAAACCTCCAAATCGGTCCATTTTTCTTATGCCCTAAAACACCCGATTCTCAAGAATGGTGTGGCATAAATAAATAAAAATTGAACTTTGGTGGCATCCAGACGCACAAAATCTCGAAAAATGGAATATTTCAACATTGGCAACTTTTCAACGGCCATTTTATGCCATTTTGCGTGGCATCCAGACCGGCCCTTATTAACTGTAAATTAAGGTGTACTGTACATTGGACTACTAGTATGTGTTTTTCAGTCAAATTTGCCTATTTTGGAGGATTGATGAAATCGCCAACTAATTGAACAAATGAGTATGATTGGCTATAAAGAATGATAGTTGCAATATGATTGGCTAAAAAGATTGATTGCAGTATTGCTGTCACAAAGATACCTCTTCAACTTCAACTTAGTTTTATATGAAATTTCGAAGGTCCGGCGATGGTTCGGTGGCTCATTCAACCAACCGCTGGAGGGAATTTTGAGTAAAACAAACAATATCTCAATGCGAAAAGTGCTGACCATAAACTCTCTAATATTAGAAGGTTTGGCCATAAAATATCAGAGGTTTAGGAAAATAACCTGCGAAAGTACATTCTTCTACCGGATACAGTAGACATTATCCGGCATTACATAGCTTATCCGGGTATGACACACTTATCCGGTCATATTTGGTACATTTCTATTGGAAGGGTCGCCAACTTTGGCCTCCCATACATTTTGTCAATTTTGCGAATTTCCGCGATTGGCTTCTATTAATATTAGTCGATTCGACTTGCGCTAAACTATCGATTTATGGAGTTATTTCACTCAAATTTCGTCATTGAAGAAAAAATGGAGCGGTTTTGGACCTCATATTTTTTACAGGCGTGCACTGTGAAGCATCGACGTGTTTCGAAGGGTGGCGCTTCGGATGTAAATGTGACAGCACGCGGGTGAACGAGCCAAACGCAATGGAGATGCAATCGACTTGTCAATGAACTTCCGTGAACATATACGTATACATGTTGCAATGGGATGTCCCATGGCTCGAGGTAATACAAAAAGTAACGTTAGTATTAATACTTCAAGTACAACGTTGTAAGTTACACATTTCATTGAGCTTACTGGGCTGAGTTTCATTTCAATCTCACTCCAAGTCGTGACTGGTTACGGGGCCGCATAGATGTTGGGCGCCAGCATTTCTCGCAACTGCAGTAACCAACCATACGTGACTGACGAGCATGCAATGTAGCCATTGAAGTGAAACACTGTTCAACTATACATAGGACGTGTCCGTATGGCCCGACGATATATTGACCGAAAACTCCCTAATATGCTGGCCTGAGATCCAGCGCTTCGATGACGTACAAGTACTACGTAATACTAGCACCAGTACTACTGTAGTACGTAGAAGTATAGTAAGCATGTACGTAGTATACTAGTACTAAGTAGAAGTAGTATTAAAACTATTAATAGTAACGTTACTACGGTAAGTACTTCTAACTGTACTCCTACACCATTGTGACGGAGCAGCGTAGCCAACGCTGTTTGCGATGCACGACCTTTGGAACTGTACCTGCGATCACATTCAAAAGGCTGCACATTCCCGACAGCGTTGATGGGGGCCATCAATTGCAAGTTTCATGACCAACAGGTGCTCATGTCGTGTGCCACGTGGCAAGTCGTGGTGATTGCCGTCGGAGTTCGCACCAATCAATCCGTTGGCACCGCTGGAAGCGATCAGAAAGGTTCATCCTCGTAGTTCGAAGTGAAGCAGTTGGCGAAGTTTCCTCAAGAAACCTCCGTGGATGGGAGACATGTCTTAGTTGATAGACAGCATATTTTTGAGAGTCATGGTGTCCTCTTGAAGCTGCTTGCGACTGTACGTACAGAACGTGTACTACGTACACTGCTACTGATGGCGGCCATAGGTAGTTACCGAACTAAACCTAACGTTAAACGTCTTTACGTGTCATGGAGAGAGAAGCAGTCCATCCAAAATTTGTCGTCTAACTCTCACAATGGCTCTGAAAACACTTGTGCCCACGTCGCCACGGTTGATTTGTACTCCATGAGATCATGAGGTTGGTCGTCGTGTCGTGCCAAAGTGGTATTACACACCTCGGGCAGATGTGCTGACATTTCTGGCGTGCGAGCAACTACATGCCGTGGAACGTGGAGCCACTTGGCGGAAATTCTTGCAAGAGCATAATACCGTACGTGGTACGTTTTCCATATTCAAATTTGCCCCACCTCGTCGTCATGAGCCTCGTGAACATTCGATCGTCCGTCGTGGACGCCAAGCGCGACGGCAACCACACCGAGTACGCCATCCGCATCCAGACCCACGACGACGACATCGTCGTGTACCGCCGGTACTCGGCCTTCGTCCAGCTGCAAAAGTACGTACACCGCCACCTCTTCGAAGGCCAATGCTGCGGTGGCAAGTGCCTCCTGGAATCGTTCCTCACCAACGTGTTTGAAACCGAGTTCCCGAACGCCAACTTCTTGACGAAAAACTCGGCCAAAGTCGTGCAAGAGCGCGTGTATTTTTTGACCGACTTCCTGCAGCTCCTGCAGGACGCGTTAGCCAAATGCCCGCCGCGCATCATTCAGCGCTGCGAAGGCGAAGGATGCAAAGTGTCCAAGTTGCTCAAGAGCTTTTTGGGAATTGTCTCGCCCAACCCAGCCCACGTCTAGTAAACGCGACTCGACTGACTTTCGTAGCCCCAGGTGTGGGAGCCCGGGATTCAACGAGACTTGACAACCGCCATCCACAAACAAATCCATGTCCCAAGGACATATGGACGTGGTGGATTATCTGTACGCTGTGGCCGTCGTCTTATTTAATAGCAACACACATCCTAACGTCCATGCTTACTTCATAAGTGTCGATTGTCCTACCGGTAATGGGCATTCGGTGGTGCATCACCTTGGCCAGCCCAAGGTGATGGATGGCTTGGTCAGCTGGCTCCATTGTAAAACCAGGTTGCAGTCAGTTGTTTTCAGCTACGTTCGGAGTAGTAATTGGAGCCAGCGATGAAAACTGCAGTCGTAGCCGTTGAAAGTACTGTGAGTCATTGGAAAGTATTCAGAACGGAAATTCTCACGGGTGATGTAAAGAGACCTGTAATCTTGTTACTTACTGTACTTGTGCCCTCAATTGATGGGATTCGAACTGTACTGTACACTACTCCCACAAAACTCATGTCACTACTGTACGGTACACTGTACTTGTACTACAGTAATAGTAACGTTATGAGTACTAAATCACGCCAACCTGTGGCTGTCCTCCCCTTCCCACGTGGACGGCCTGGCAATGTCGAGAAAGCTTTTGATCAACTTTGTGACTTTGCAGCCATGGGCTTCACTCAGCCGCCGCGGCCGCCCAGGACATTTCAACAGGGCGTCGTGCATTCGCTGTAGGAAAAAGTGCAATTTCGCTATTCGGTGCTGCACCAGCTTTTCCGTGTTAATGACGCGAAACGAGTCGAGTTCGATTTCGTCAAACACACTTCTCAAGACGGAGTCGAGGTGGCATGTCCTTTGGTGGCAGCACGGGCCCGTGGTCAAGAGGCGAAGGGCGATTTTCTTGAGCTGGGCAAAGGCGGAGTACCGCCGGTGCACGCGGGTCTCGTGGGGGCCTGCGCACACTTGAATAGCGTACACGATGTGTGACCCGTCCCGAAAGGCCCCCAACACACACGTCTGGATGTCAAAGAGGGAGGTCATGGGGGACAATTGAACAATAGTTAATGCAGGATTGTCGGTGCAAAAACTGAAGCAAGGGGCTAAGGATATATATATATTTTCTATCCAACGCAACAACGCTCCAGGGTGGGCTTCTGGACGACAGGCCAACGCTCAACTCGAGGGTTTGACGACGTCTCGTCGGACCATAATTGTGCTTGGGTGTTGGGAAGAACTACAGTAACGTTAGTATGAAGGTTCCAACGAGCGGTTCGTGAGATCCCGCCAGAATAATGTGTGTTTGTTCTCCGACTGCGCCAAGAAAAGGTGAGGAGTCGCGCCTTTCGTTCACAGCATCAACTAACGTTGGGTTATGGAAAACGCAGCTTACCACGTAGCGTTAGATAGGTTTGTGGTTTCAAGCGTCCAAGCACTCCAGATCGCTCAATAACGTCTCTATTGACGAGCAGCAACGCGTTCAAGTGAACTTTATAAAGGCAACGTTATAACTTTACAAGTCAAATGGACGCCACCATGATCAGTCGTGCAATATATCCTCATCACACAACAACAGAAGGCAAGCTGTGCTGCTTCAAATCTGACATACTACGTATGTAGTACAACTGTTATTAACGGTTCATATCTGCGATGTCAGCTTCAGCGCCGTTATACAGGGCTCAATTGGGGGTCGACAATTTCGAGAAAACCACAACGTCTTGGTATATAACTCCTTGTTGGTAGGACACGATTGGATCAACCAGGTCGAAGTCAATATACATGTAGCAAGCGACGCGGGGAAAAGTGGGGGGCATGCTGGAATACGAGGCAAAGCGGTGGTCATGAGCAGTGAGGTGAGTGCCTCGGATTATGGGACCGATTTCGTTCCGCAACTTCGTCGAAAACAGTGGAAAACCCAAAGACTGTCGGGGAAATACACACCGATCCTGCTACCAAAGGCGGGAAATACTTTACAACGTTCACGTTACTCAGAATATATCCGTTGCATTGGCCTACTCTTCATGAGGCACGGCAAGGTAGGCACTTGTAGGGTTCACGTGATAGGGCTTGGCAAACGCACAGTAGAGCAGCGCCACCAAAGCCATGATTGCACACGCCAATCCAATTCCAGTCCCGACTGCCGTCTCCACCTTCGGCGGCGCCATTTGTTCCTCCATGGCAGTGTTCGAGTCTCGATTGGGTTCCGGTGTTGGATAGTAGCGCGGAGGCGCGATCGCATGAGGAGGAATATCATGATGTGGACCGTGTCCTGGGCAATAATGCATGCGTCGGCACAGGGCCATAGTCGTCGACCCATTCTTCAGTCCCGCCAGAATCGCGGGCACGTGGTGCGTCAATCCCCGACAGCCATCGCGATGCGGGCGACCTCTCTCGCACACGATTTGCGTGCCAATTTGTACGGCTTTCACGGGAAGGTCCCGATGGCGTCGGGTGGCGTTCACATAGTGCACAACCACCCAGCACTGCATGCACTTGGGGTGGTACCCTCCAAGCATGGCATCACTGGGCTCGATGGTTGGCTGCAGGCGAGCAGGAACGTCATGCTTACGACACATGGGCAATTGATAGTGGCAAATCTTCCCCACGCTGTCCCCTCTCTGGAGCGACTCCTTGATAGCCATGGTATTGTCCGTGAGGTTGTGGCACGCCGGAGACGATTTGTTCCGGGCCAGCCACTTGCACGTCAAGTCGACCCCCCCGATCAGCGTGGGGCACGACACTGGCAGGCGGCGCACCTGGTCAATGTACGTGGCCGTACTTCGGCAAAGCATGCACGATAGCCACGCGGCGTCGTCCACCGGGGGGTGGAAGTCGGGGGGCAGCACGGCAGCGTGCGCGGCGTTCCAGTTGACGACGTCGTCCACGGAGGGGAACATTGCCTCGGAGGCTGCCCACGCCATGCCGACCCCTTGGAGCAACAGCACTACCCAACCCACCATCAGCATGCTGAAAACGAAAATCGGAATCTGCCGATGATGTTCATGTTTGGAGAGATTGGGACGAGGCCCGTCCTGTCGCACGAGAGAATCGGCGCCCCTCAACGGCGTTATCCAACCCTATCCACATCGTACTGTAAACTATTCGTTCAGTAATATTGGATACATTTCACCTAAATTTGGGCTTGTGTGAGTCATTTCCCAAGCAGCATTTGAATCCGTTTGATACTGTAAGCTTGTACAAACTATACTTTACAAAGATTAGTACATACTAGTATACCAGTATGGTTTTGCCCAATGCGGAGGGGGAGAGGTTCTTTAATTCATTCTATTATTGTGTGTTCTACTCCAAATTTCTATGGGCGGTTCTTAAATCGCCCCGATCCGAATGTCCGCGAAATGACCCCAATGACAAAAAGTGGGATTCCTCTCACAAAACAATCGATAATAATCACCCCTATTATGACGCAGTTTCCTGAGCTGAGTCAATGGACGACGATCCAATCTTGCAGCATAAACAACTGAGCGCGTAGGCCTCGTATGCGAGTCTCTTCGCATCCCCAACACACATGCACACCTATGTACAGTACACACAAACTTCTCAAGTACATCAACTGGACGCCCGCGCTACCGCAATGTGCGACTACACTTCGTCGTACTGCCCAGGCAGTTGTGGAAAACTGAGTTGGATGTCCATTTTCTGCCCAAATCTTCGAAATTCTAACCAATGAAATCATCGCGGCTATTTGTTGGCGATTTTCACAATGGCTCACAATTGGCAAGTTTAACCGGAAAGCACAATACGACATTCGAATTGACAATACTCCAGTTCTATTAATACAGTAGTATTGTGGTTCGATACGAATTTCCAGACTTCATCGAATCGAATCTCGCCGCCGAGTCGAATCACGAATCGACGCTATTGGCTAATCCATTTTTGAGTGGATTTGATTGGCTTTTGCAGAAAGGACAAGTAAATTCACCCAATCAGAACTCCGGCGTGATTATTCATTATTGCTTTGACAAACCAGGCGAATTTTGGAAGTTTATAGCGAATTCATAATACTACTCTGCTCTAATAGTTATTAATAATATTAATACTTGTAATAAAACTGAGTTTTCTGAAGCATACTGTATTAACGTTGTCGGAAATGGTTGCATTTAGATATCTTTCATCGACGAGTATAGGAGCCGCTCGTATAGCTCAGGTGTAAACGTCATCTACTAGTATGTAACGTGACCCACCAGTGATGTGCCGATTTATTCGTTTTTCTGTCGTGAATTCCTCGTCAAGTATTTATCCTATAGCGACGTGGTGCACGTAACCTGAAAGAGTTCGTCAAGAACTGTCACATACTAGTACAGTATACTACGTAGTATAGCAAAAGCACCTTGCTAAGAAGATATTCCCCGAAGGATATTCAGGGAAATTATATTGGAAAATTCGTGTGGATTCTAGGTGTGCAAAATCACTCTACTGAATGGACTTTGGATAGGAGTGCCTGAACGGCTGCTCTCATGGTGTCATCGGTGAACGGCATTATTGGAGGCGGCATTTGATTGTCAATTCAAACTCGAAAACCTTTTAAATATAATAATATTTTCCACCATAATGTTTTACAAGATTGTGGGAGAGGTTCTGTGTTGTCCAATAATACAGCTCGAACGATTTAATTGGATGAAATAAATCGGCACATCACTGGTATATTCGGCACATTGACGTTAATAGTACGTTTCGTTGAACTTTATAATGCAGTCTACAGCCGTAAGCCTTACTACTAGTACGATTCATCGGCCAAGTAGTACAGTAGTACGGGCTAAACGTTGTGTTGTGGTTTGGTTCATATACTAATAGTATATCTATACTTCCAAGTATACTACTCGCATATATTGTTGTTGTTACGCGTCCATTGCAAGACAAGCAGGTCCGTCCCACATCTCTTGAAACTCGTCGGGTCCTTTCGACCACGCCAAGTAGACCACGGCACCGACCATCGTCGGCACGATGTACATGAGCGCCGGCTGGCCCGCCACGAAGTTCTGCAGCACGATCGCCATCACGTTGGCGCCCAGCAGCCCCACGGCGTACGCGACGCACGCCCACACAAAGTAGCCTTTGGTCAGGGGGCGGGCGTGGCAGTAGTCGACGCGCAGGGCGAAGGACGCGAGAAGTGCCGGGAGGACGATGTCCCCGAGCCCGAGCAGCGAGTTGCCACCGTAGTTGGACAGCACCAGCGGAATCGTGAGCACGAGGGGAATGGTGTCGTGACCGCAGGCCGCAGACTCGGGGTGGCGTAGGCAGAACGCTGCATCACAGCCATCGCATTAAAGGGACAAACAACATGGGAGACCAGACAAACATGTATATATATATAAACATATGTTACCAATCATCCGAGTGTCGAAAAATATTTCATCACTCGGATCAACCCATCCAAAACTTGGTGTGCTGCGTTGAAGATTCATTCACCAGGGCATAAACAAATGTCGACACAAGATGTAGCCAATCAGAGTGTCGAAAACCAAGCCGTTCAACCAATCAAAACGCTGGTGTTACCTGTCTGTCCATGTTTTCAAAAACGAAAAAGATAAAAATGAAATAGTATTGTGAATTCGCTATAAACTTGCAAAATTCGCCTGGTTCGTCGAATCAATATTGAATCACGTCGGAGTTCTGATTGGTTGAATATACTTGTCCTTTCGCCAATCAAATCCACTCAAAATTGGATATTAGCCAATAGCGTCGATTCGTGATTCAGCGGCGAGATATTCGATTCGACGAAGTCTAGAAATTCGTATCGATTCCACAATACATTGGTTCTTCGATTCTATAAATATATACCAGTATATATATATATATATATCCCACATATCTACAACGTACATACCGTTCAAATCGAGCGACACTTTGCCGCCTCGGGACGCGACTTCGACCATCACGTTCGACCCAAACACAAGGGGGGAAAAATAGACGAAAAATACATCGTACGCAAACGCAACGCCAAGGAGTACGGTTGCCACCTTGAGACTAGTACCACAAGCAAACAATATCAATCATCTATATCTACACTTGTATATAGTGGGCTACTACTAGAAGATGATTGAACGGTATCGCATATATATATATATCGCACCTTTGAATGTGAATCGAGTCGACAAACACAACGCAGAGGCAAATGCCGAGAAAGTTTTGCAATATCCACACGAACGGGTGATGCCGCTCGAGAAACCACCACACAACGAGCGCCAGCGATGGCCATACGCTCCAGAACGCCGGCCAGTTGCACCCGACGCCTTGGTGAAGGGGCAGGACGTGGGTGAGCAGCGGGTACGTGAGCAGGTGGGTGAGGCATACCCACGCCGCGAGCGCAAATAGGCACTGGACAAACAGGATCACGTGGACGTAGTACATGAGCAGCAGCATGCACGAGCCCATGACGAGGAAGAGAAGCGCGTGCTGCAGGGTCATGTTGAGCGGCTCTTCGTGCGCGTCGCGGATCGGCGAGTACGTGTGGTGGAGTAGGACGGACGGCGGCAGGTCAGGGGCGGACGACGCATGCACGTGCGCGGCAAAGAGGCGCTCCTTGGCCGCTGAATAGTAGGCAGAGAACACGACGATGGAGACCCCGAGTGCCCAAATGAGCAGCATGCTCCAGTTCCACGGACTTTCATCCTGGGGCAGCGACACGGTCACGAACGTCGCGTTCGGGTGTTCGACAAAGAAGTTCTCGACCGTCGCTCCGTCCAGCACGGTCAGGTAGACGCTGGGAATGGTCACGGAGGACGACATACCGGGCGCCGTCGAGCCGTTCATGGCGATGAGGATGTTGCGCACGCAGCAGCGCTCTTGATGCAGCGGCGCGAACACACAAGTTGAACTGGCGCAATTGGCGCTTTCTTCGCAAAAGTCACCGGCCCCGAGGGTGCAGTCCACTTGGTTGGGCTGCTTCAAGGCGGCAGAGGGAGTGTCTCGGACAAGCACGAGCGCGGCACCGGCGGCTTGCGCATGAAGCACCTTGGTTTCAAACGAGCAATCGCCGCGATCGACGAGCACCGCCTGGTCTTGCACGGACGACACAAGTGGTGCACACGCATCGAGCGGGTTTGCCAACGCAAAGGACAGGTACGACGTGGACGTGACCGCGGCGGGAAGAGGTGGACCGAACAGTGACGGAGACACATACATGCTCGTGGACACCTTGTTGTCCAGCGACGTGAGTTCCAGCACCGCCAAGGAGATGTTTGGGAGCGGCACGGTCGCATGACTGGCAAGCGTGTTGATGCTCTCTGCGGCAGACAAGTTCTTGCATGCCACAAGACCAATGGCCGGCGCCAGGAAACACACTCGAAGCCGCATCCTCACAGCCGCCAAGGAGGGTGGTATGATTCAACTCCATTGGATTTCCGGATAAAATCTCGAATCTATCGAATTAGTGCCATCATTAGTGCATGTCGTTTGGGAATTAAATCGATGCCTTTGTGACATTCACTCCGGTTTAGCCTACAGAACCTATTGAGTGGTAGAACCGAAAAAGGTAGTAAATCGATGGGAATTCACGTATCCGTTGAAGATTTGCTTTTGGACGGGTTAGTGTGCTAGTCGAGCGGCGCCGACTGCCACCGCCACGTCAGGGTCAATATGACTGTTGGGCTCCCGTCCAAACATCTGTGCTAGCTGGGCTTGAATCCAAGGAATGCGCGAGGACCCGCCGACCAGCACCACTTCGTCGATGTCGTCGGTGGTCATCATGTTGCCTTCGAGCACTTCCTTCACGGGTGCCATGGTTCGCTGGAGGGTGGGGAGGCATAGTGCTTCCCATTCTGATCGCGTCATGCGCAGCCGCAGGACGTCGCCCACCGCAACGGACCCCACGGCCTCCTGGACCACACACGACGCTTCGCCCTCCACGTCAAAGCTCAGCTGTCGCTTCAATTGCTCGGCGACGCCGCGGATGCCCGCGGCAGTGCACGGAAACACATTTGGCTCGTCCGACGTCCTACCGCTCCTCCATTAATCTCTGAGACCCTTCCGGCGCTACGTACTGGAGGTCAGGAAGGCTATGTCCCCCTACAAGTTGCTCGAACTGGTGCTTCAAGTGACCACTCAATTGATCGTCCAAGTCTTCGCCTATCACAGTACCACTTCTGTTGTATATTCTTGGCTGCCAAACTATATATGTACCCCCCAAGTGATTGTCTCCTGCAGTGTCCATGACTTGGAACGATCCTTTCTGCAGGTACAGCAGCGACACGTCAAGAGTCCCCCCGCCAAAGTCAAACACGAGCACGTTGTGGACGTTGGGCTTGGTGTGCAGGCCGTACGCCAGCGCCGCGGCCGTGGGCTCAACCAGCACGTTGCGCACTTTGAGCCCGGCGCGTTCGAATGCAGCCACTGTGGCCTTGCGCTGATTCGCATCTACATTGCATGTCGTAAAGCTAGATAGAATGTATATCGGCCAGGCGACCAAGCACAGATATACATACAACCGTACCAAAGCCAGCTGGAATGGCAATCACAGCACCGTAGATCTACCATCATCGAATGGCATCAACAACATTGTCAAGTGTGGTGTAATATATACCTATTGCACGTACCTGGTCGTGGCCAAGGTAGGCCATGGCCGTTTCCTTGAGCGTCTTCACGACGAAGTACCCAATGTCCACAGGCGACACGCAGGACGGATGGCCAGGAACGCTCAGCCCAAAGCACACGTGGTGATCGCCAGTGGTGTTGCCGAGGAGCGGAAAGTCGTACAAGCTAGCGTCCGCCTCAATCGTCGCGTCAAATCTACCAAACAGATTAGAGATGGATGCGCACGGGGGGTATATACAACGTACTTGCGACCGATGAAGCGCTTCGCATTGGAGATCGTGTGTTTCGGGTCCACGCGGCGATGGTGGCGCGCGTCGCGGCCAACGAGGACTCCTGCATCGCGGTGAAGATGGGAGCGTACACGAGGAAGCACGTACCCCCATGAGGTTTGAATGCGACGATAGAAGGCAGGAGAAGGTTGCCGTTGGCGTCGGGCATCACGGTCACGTTGCCATGGCGGTTGACCGCCACGACGGAGTACGTTGTGCCGAGGTCGATGCCAACCACTACATCGAGCATGAGGACACCCATGCCATGGAGCTAGAACAATACGTACGATGTTCCTTGCCATAGTGACCTGAACGTGCCAAGAGGACGGCGACAGCACAGAACGCCGCCGACAGGAAGAAGAAGACCGTTCCGGCGTTCACCATCACGCGTTACGTGTCGAAATTTCCGAACCGATTTGCACGACGTGGCACAAGTTTTGACAATTTTCAGCAATGGACCGAGAAATTGGCAAAAATGCAAAATCGAAAAAATACTGAATAATATTTACAGATTATTTACAGTAAGATTGAACAACGGCGACTAATTTGATCGGGAAATTCCACACCATGTGACAATCTTAGGTTGCATCAACTACTACGTAGTACAGTAGCTAAGTAAACATACCGGTGCACGGAAAATAATCGTGGCAATTGTCAATTGTTTTGATAACAAACTACTATTAATAGTACTTACAGTAATGTACATATTCCATGCATGGTCATGGACGCGTTTACTCGAAGTGACGGGAAATTTGCCAACACAAGTTTCCTAGTCGATCTCACTTGCACATCAGTACTTTACACTGGTTAGATAATTCTTTGACAAATTCCCAAACAGCAGGTACCCCCGGTACATATTTGACAAGTCCAAAACCAATGTACAACATTATAACTCCCCTACCTTTACAGCAATAGGGGAATTTCGACCAAACTTTTAACAGCCAATCAGGACGCGTGAATTGAGGATTTCTTGCATAAATGAGTATAGTGGTGTCTCTACAGTACAACGCATGTCAGCTATGTAGGTGTGAAGGCGTCACTGTGGTTAGCGATAGCTAACCACAGTAATGCACATCACCCCGAGAATGACATTAATAACGTTAGTTCGAAGTATGCGTGCGCACCGGGGTAGGACGAAGTCCCAGGTTACAAAAATCTTTTTGTATATGACGTCTTATCTAAGGAATTTCACTTCTAATTTCGGGGATTTTGATGATTTCTCCATTTTTACGCCGGCCTTTCACCACGACAGAAACGTACTACTGTAGCGCGTCGCAGGAACGATGTGGCCGACATTCCTCTCTCAGTCCACGTCAACGGTAGTACTTGAAGTACAGTACTACTTACAGTAGCTCCAAGCGTCACTATGCACGAATTCGAAATTTTGAATTTTTAAAATACCGTACTACCTTGGTTGAAGTTCTAGTAATCTATCCTAAGTGCCATCCATCTATTTATGCGTCACCCTGGTACGTGTGTCGCCTGTAAATGTCCACGGGGTCGTTGTACACAGTGTAGCTGTGGTTGTTGTTGTGTTCGATGGGGAAGTGGGCGGCATGTTGCGGCGGATTGGCCGGCTCGTAAAAGTCCATCAGGTATTGCATCGACTGCGAAAAGTTCTGTTGACCGGCGGGGGGTTCTTGCTTGGGAAACGAAGATGACGTGGGCAGGGAGTGGTGGTGGTGGTGGTGGGTGCTGGCTGGGAGTGGCATGTGCACATTGTTTCCAAACGACGCCGAGTTCTCATGCGAATACGACGATGGCGCGGACGAATGAAGTTGCGGCAGCTGCGGCGGCGCCCACAGCATCGAATGGTGGTTGTGATGATGTGACGGAACGTGCGACGTGGGGCGCAGGTGGCTCGACGACGTGGTATGATGCGGGGAGTGGTGAAAGTTGCTATTGCTATTGGCGCCGCTTGGTGGCAACAACATCACGTTCCTGCTCGACTTGCTCGGGTTGGCCATGTTGCTGCTACTGGTCGGCGGCGGCAGGTGTCTCGGGGCTGCGTGCATCCCACTTGTCGACATCGGTGGCTGCGTTGAGGTCTGGCCGAACGACCGAGTGCGAAGGCCACGATGGTGGCGGGCTAGCTTTTCTCGGTACTTTTGAGCATGGGTTTGCGTTTGTCGAATCGTGCGCGTGCGAACCATCTCGGCGATCTTCTTCCACGGACCTTGCGGAAACATCTCAGTCGCTTGGAGGAACCGCTCGTGCTCGTCCTTGGTCCACGTGCCTTTTCCCGACGTCGACCCATGGTCCAAGTCGCCGGCAAGCGGCGAGCTCGTGGTGCTGTGAGACGTCGTCATGTTGTTCAACATGATAGTTTGCTCGTCGTGTACGTCCTCGTGGTGGTTGGGTGCGGCAATTCCAAAATGAGAATGAAAGTGGCTGCCCACCAATTACCCAGCTCGCAACGTTACACTCACCCAGGTATTCGGATCAAGTTGGGACCATCTGTCTGATTAGGTTCCTCCAAATCATCGACGTTTACCGTGGTGTTTCTCACCGTAATTGACTGGTCGTCGGCCTGTAAGACCTCGCGGTTCGCAATCTCCAAGGGGCTCCACGCATGATCTGGCTAACGTTTGTGCCGGCTCGGGGTCGCTGCACGATACAAGTAGTACACCATTCAAAGGTACAGATGTCCACACTTTGTAATGACGACCAAGTGTATGCAGTGTCTGAAATCAACACCCAGGTCATGTTGTTGAATTCGCACTCTCGTCAATGATGCTGTCTGTCCCTATGCATGGGTGCGGAAAGCCACCCACCACCTTTCCAATCACGACGACCACAATAATGCATACATTAGTCGTCGAGCATACTGTACTGTTACCGATACATATTAACGAATGTTCAGTCGACTTCCTCTGACTCTGCATATACCGTTACGAAGGACAGCTTCCAAGTTGGCAGAATTCACAACTACGTAAACTTGCATATGTAAGCTTGGCTTTTGTACTGTACCATTGATACAGTACCAGCACGTGTATACCATATGCGTCCGTTTCTCATAAGCTTAGAAACTGACTCGGAATCTTGCCCAGGTCTTTCTTTTGCCCCGTTTCACTGTGAGTTGCATGCAACCACCATGATTTTGTTCACGTTCAGGGCCATTTGCATGTCAAACGTACGGGTAGAACGACCAAGGTTCGTGTTGGACGGGATCAACGACCGAGATTGGGTCTGCTTGGTCAAGATAATTAACTTATCAAATGAACAGAAAAACAACAGGTTCAGATGACAAACAGTGATCGATGGGTGAGATGTTGGAACGTACGTCCAAAGGAGGTCTAATAATTGTTCCCTACTACTATTTACAATGCCGTTTTCTGTCCAACACTGGGCTTCAAGTGTACACTCCATCCATGTCGAGCGGCGTCTGCGTGGCCACAAGCCCAATGTTGACGGACGTCCTTTCCACTCCCGGCATATCACTGCATCACTCCCCCCTTGTTCTGAAATCTGAGAGTTTCTGCGACACATAAATACAAACGTCAAGTTACACAACAGTGACATATTCCGTCCCGTTTCAGAATTTCATATCAGGATGGTTGCCTCACCAAGAGATAATCCATTGGGTAAGTGCAAATGCGACATTTCTCCATTCGGTAAGTATACGATTGTATTAATTTAAATTCACATAATTCACGTACGACGGACGACCTTTACTACCGTAATTCACGTACGACGGACGACCTTTACTACGTTAACTTACGAAGATTCGATATCCTTTTACGAGGCTGTTTATTACTCCAAATAGTACTTCTACTACTCCGTACTTCACAACATGCCATGTAGCTAGTACACAATGAGATTGTTGCACACTACAATTTACCCCATACATACTTGGGGAAGGGGACATCGATGAAGAATTTGGGCTAAAAGAGAAGTTGGTCGTGCTGCTGCTGCGAGGTATATGGATATTGTTGTAAATTATGATGTGTATGTGGATTTCAAGGGAAGTTGGAAGCAGATGTGCAACTACACCTAAGCTATGCTGTCATTCTGCTGCTTCCACAGTGTACCGGTAGCCACGATATCGAATCTCCGTGACGTGTATCATTTAAATGAAGTACAATCGTGTACTTACCAAACAGAGAAATGTCGCATTTGTACTTAACACCCAACGGATTAACTCCCAAGCAAAAAAGTCTCAGCTTCAGGTTGCGCATACTATAAATAGTAACACTGTACATTACTGTGCACTTCACTTCCCTTAAGTACTGTGCAGTACAGTCAAGGAATGTAGGCATTTCGACCGAAGAACCTCCGTCCGACCTTCCTACGCTTGTGCTTGTTGTCGGCTTGACTGGGGACATGGACATCGAAATAAACAGTAAGTGTTTACATACCTATTAATACTAGTAGTACACTAGAACGTCGGCAGCATGGGTGGACCATCCATTTCATTTGGCCTGTACGTACCGAGATTTCACCAGGGTTGAATGGCTCAATTATCTACGTTGTGCATACAGTATCCTATCCTATCCTCGACTGACCCCGAAAAACGTTCTTGGATAGTTACCGTTCAGTTAAGCGCCGCGTGGGTATAAAATGTTGCAAGATTTCAATCCATGTGACAACTATATTTTTAAAATATTATATTTCAGAATTACGGATATTAATAATACACCTTGCCTTTTTATCTATCGTTACACTTCAAGTACTAACAGTAAAATACTCCGTACACCCAAACCTCTGATATTTTGTACTAGTTCTACGAGACGCTAGTATGTAGTTCAGATCAACCACATCAGACCGAGAAATTTCAAACTACTATTAATAGTAAAACACTTAGGTTACATGAGGCATACTTTTTGTACGCTGACTGCCTCAACTATTACTACGTAGTACTACAGAAAGTACTGGTATTACTAGTAATACAATTCCCCGCTTTCCCACTGTATATTTTTCTCAGAATTTGGTGTTTGTAAAGGATTTACTTCGAAGTACTACCTCTGTTCCACGATACAACCGACATTGGATAAAATCAAATTTATCACGTTACTGCCGACATAACGCTACCATTGGTTGAGTAAGAAAATGCAATCATATTATTGCATTTTCTTACTTTAACCAATCATATTATTGGTTAAAATCATCACTGATGTCATTGGTGTCAACTAGCCTAGCCTAAGAGGGTAGCTGGGCAGGACAAGTTTGCCGAAAGTGTCCCGGTGCGTCGCTTGGCGTCCTTCTTGAGATGGGGTAAGGGAAAGTGGTTAGAACCGTTGTGCTCAAGCACAAGACGCATGACGGCCTGAAAAGTGTGGAAGACATTCTCAAGCTTTTCAGAGCTGAGCGCCTCAAAGGATGCAAGCGTCGATTGAATCACGTCATCAATGGAATGACTCACCACCTTGTTTTGTAGAGACTGGATGGAGGCGAAGTACCCCAAGTCGAGCACGTTCAGGTCTGGGCTATTGGGCGGTTGGCGCTGCACCACAAACGTCCAACCATCGGTGGACACACAGGCCAAGATTGCGTCGGTGATAGCGCCGTGCGGCGTCGCATTGTCATGTTAATGGACCACTCTCTTGTTGACGCTTGGAAACTTGTCCTTGATCGCAGGTATGACCCTTGTGATGACGTAGTCGCGGTACAATACTGCATCAACGTTGACGATCGTAGGGACAATCGTGCCGGCGGGGCGGTTGCGGGAGTTGCGGGCGGCGGGCAGGTACTTCACGACGAGCCACATCCTGATCTTTCCGTCGAACATGACACCACGCTTCTAGGACGTGCCACTGCTGCCAGGAACATAACTTTAGGAATGAATCGCTTACTCTTAGCCGCACGCCGCTTGATGGACTGCCCTTTGACGACGTACACCTTTCGGCGGTCATTGTCCGCGTTAAACCACTTCGTCGAGGTGCACAACGTCCCACATGGCGTCAAACTCATAGGTCACTTCTGGTGGGGTTTCGGGGTAAAATGCGGTACGTTCGATAGTATTGGCGTCCGTCAGCAGCGGTTTGAGACGAGTGTTCTTGCGCTCAATCGTTCCGTCTTTTAGGCGTCGGCTCAGCGTGCGCATGGACAGTCCGGTGGCTTGGGAGATGTCGCGCATTGTCGAGCGCTGTTCCTCCGGGACCTCACTGACGAGCGTAGTTACAATGGAAGATGTGTTGATCGTCTTGCCACCGACGCGCCCTAGTTTGCCTGACGGCATTCGACTGTTGTGTTTGAAACCTTCCCAGACGTTGGAGACAGTGGTGCGGTGCAACTGCATGTGTTTTGCAGTGGTGGAAATGGCACCACGCACTAACTTTCCCATGATTGTTAGTTGCTGCAGCCGGGTGACGACTTCCATCTTGTTCTCATAAGAGAGCTCGCGCCGGACACGGGGAGTTTCCATCTTGGTGATCAGTGCAGGTCCCTCAATTTTAAATTGTAAAATAATTATTTTGTAATTTTTTGCTGATGTCCGATGACGAAATCATATTTGGGCGCCAAAAATTGGTTTTCCTCCTTACCAGTCAATGTAGACCCCCTCTCATTTTCGATTCTCTTTCGAACATGATTGGGCTCATTGATTTTGGCCGTAAAATGAATTTTTGGGGTTACTGGAGTGAGTTGTGTCGGTTGTAACGTGGAACAGAGGTAGTAGTAGATACTGACGCCACCTCCCACTTACATGGGACATGGGATTAAGTGCATTTCAGTGGTAAGCGATAGCTAACCACTCTTAATGCAGTTAACCCCGGGGATTTAGCACTATAAGTACTCACCGGGGGTAGGACGAAGTCCCAGGTTACCGGGCTAA
>NW_009798270.1:1594307-1595296 GCF_000520075.1 Aphanomyces astaci | reverse complement strand
GTTCTCATTCCATCATGGCACCCAGAGGCCACATCAAAACATTTTGAAAATATTTTCTCACCTTCCATTCGAAAAGGGAATTCTCTGTCAGAATATTATTTGACATAAAAATTTCTGAGGCATCCAAACTCGGCGTACCAGGTAATAGCATCCCCACTGCTGCAACTGTAAATGCTATCCCGAAAATTTACAGTTTTGACACCCACCCGGCGACTGTAAAATACAGGAAATTGTATAATTTTACCGCGAGACTGCAAATCCTCCAGATTTACAGTTTCGACAAATCAGCCAATAACATGTTATCAATGGATAATTTTGTCCAATCATCGGTGTCATGTAGTTGAAGGAAAGCCAACAATCACTTTCCTTTGAGCAAGTAGATCCTTCAAACGCGCTAGTGGCTCACACTTAATTAAACTCGCCGAGTGCATCGGCAACCCAACCAAAGCACAACCTTCGCTGAGCAGTGAGACAATTTTTCAGGTATAAATGACCGATTTTCCTTACTTGCATCAATCAACACATTAGAATAGTCGTATTCTCAACCGCATCGTTCATGATGAGTCCATATACCTACAGTATAACGGCCTCTTGTCCCCTAAAGCGTGGGTGAGCTTTGCTCCCCATTCTTTAAATCGACTGTGAGACCGAAATACTGTAGTCAGTCCCTACAAATTCGAGCATCTTCAGCCTGGCTATCCAGGGGCAGGGTGGACTGGCGGCCTACTATTGACTACATAGGGCGGGAAGGTGGTCAAGGATGTCACAAGTGAATTCCACGTCATCATTTGTATGGAGCGGTGTTGGACCTCTTGTTTTTTACAGCCTTTAGGTGACGCGCACTATGCAGTACTACGTAGTACTTCGAAGTATGTACCCGCGGGGGTACAGTAGGACGAAGTCCTGGGTTTACATGGTTACGGGAAGAAAATTTGCTTGAACAGTTCTCATATAAGTCTCGGCTGAACGCTATCCAGATTTTCTAAGCG
>NW_009798270.1:1589296-1591627 GCF_000520075.1 Aphanomyces astaci | reverse complement strand
TCAGAATATTATTTGACATAAAAATTTCTGAGGCATCCAAACTCGGCGTACCAGGTAATAGCATCCCCACTGCTGCAACTGTAAATGCTATCCCGAAAATTTACAGTTTTGACACCCACCCGGCGACTGTAAAATACAGGAAATTGTATAATTTTACCGCGAGACTGCAAATCCTCCAGATTTACAGTTTCGACAAATCAGCCAATAACATGTTATCAATGGATAATTTTGTCCAATCATCGGTGTCATGTAGTTGAAGGAAAGCCAACAATCACTTTCCTTTGAGCAAGTAGATCCTTCAAACGCGCTAGTGGCTCACACTTAATTAAACTCGCCGAGTGCATCGGCAACCCAACCAAAGCACAACCTTCGCTGAGCAGTGAGACAATTTTTCAGGTATAAATGACCGATTTTCCTTACTTGCATCAATCAACACATTAGAATAGTCGTATTCTCAACCGCATCGTTCATGATGAGTCCATATACCTACAGTATAACGGCCTCTTGTCCCCTAAAGCGTGGGTGAGCTTTGCTCCCCATTCTTTAAATCGACTGTGAGACCGAAATACTGTAGTCAGTCCCTACAAATTCGAGCATCTTCAGCCTGGCTATCCAGGGGCAGGGTGGACTGGCGGCCTACTATTGACTACATAGGGCGGGAAGGTGGTCAAGGATGTCACAAGTGAATTCCACGTCATCATTTGTATGGAGCGGTGTTGGACCTCTTGTTTTTTACAGCCTTTAGGTGACGCGCACTATGCAGTACTACGTAGTACTTCGAAGTATGTACCCGCGGGGGTACAGTAGGACGAAGTCCTGGGTTTACATGGTTACGGGAAGAAAATTTGCTTGAACAGTTCTCATATAAGTCTCGGCTGAACGCTATCCAGATTTTCTAAGCGTTTTCCCATAGTTTTTCCTATGTTACATTTGAATCCGACCAGCAAATCGCAATTCAAGTTTGGATAAAGGGGGTATTTTCTGCAGCACTACACGCGGTGCCTTGGGAGAGTGAGTTCTAATCGTGCCCTTCGCCGAATGTCCAATCGATTCCTCTTGTTGGGAAAAGACAGTAGAGGCAGGTAGGCCGCAGGGGTCGGTGGTAAATCCTGTTAAGTGCGTGTCTGAAGCAAATATCAAGAAAATACTTGTCCGAGTCATTATGGCAAGGGAAATAATATTTGTAATTAAAATAATGTTAATCGACAATTAACTACAAAGCATAAATACTCCGGAGTACTATTAAGTCCCATGCGCTGGCAAATTGCGATTATTGATTGTCATGGTTGGGAGATCCTATTAAATAATTTTTGTGATGGACATGCCGCCACCAATAGTATACCTTACCTTTTGAATTAATATACAATTATTATTTCAATACTGGTAATCGATAATTAAACTGCGACAATGTTTAATCTCTGGCAATGCGACAAACATTAATAAAGCTCTCGTCCATTAGGGTTAATTAATTGTCTCTCGAAATGGCTGCAACTTTTTTAGAATTATTTAGACTGCTGTGAATCGATCTAAAATATTATGTTCCCGAACAAGTCGTAGCAATGACGCAACGCACTACATATACACATATACAGATTGTACTATTAATACTGTAGTAGGGAACCCTGAACACCACTCGAGTATACACGTAATAAGCCACGCAGATTTCATAACGACTTGCTAGTTCCTAATAACATAGTGTCTGTTACAGGGTCCCGAGTCGCAAACACTCACCACAGGTGTCCACCCAGGGTCCCGAGTCGCAAACACTCACCACAGGACATCCTTAGGGGTGACACCGTGGGCGGCGGCAACGGCTCGGAAAGCTTGGGTCAGGCTGGTGCGATCAAAGGGTGACAGGTGACGGACAGTCCATGTATAGTGCGTGTCAGACAGTCCAGTTAGTTTTCATTCGTTAGTTTAGTTAGGGCTAGGTTCCCCATTGGCCAGGGGAATACCAGTCAGTTCAGAATTTGCTTCCTCGAGATCAATACACGGCGCCAAGTGTTCCTGGAGTTGCCGCTCCCCCAACATTGTGTTTTGATTTCGTGGATACGCCACAAAGTATACTTTAGTGCTACCGTCCTTTGCGGTAGAGACGTGTCTGGAAGACGCAAGTGAAGAACAAGAAGATCCATAGAGCGACATCGTGGAAGCGAACGTTACGGCGGAGGCCGTTATGGAGGCGACAGCGGCAGAAGCCGTGAGCGAGGCAGAAGCCGTGAACGCGACAGAAGTCGTGACCGTGGCCGCAGCCAAGGTCGAGGAACGACCGCGAACAATCGTTACATGGACCTACCAGTGTGTCCTAACCTCCACTCGATTGCCCAAACC
>NW_009798270.1:1586471-1588663 GCF_000520075.1 Aphanomyces astaci | reverse complement strand
TATACAGATTGTACTATTAATACTGTAGTAGGGAACCCTGAACACCACTCGAGTATACACGTAATAAGCCACGCAGATTTCATAACGACTTGCTAGTTCCTAATAACATAGTGTCTGTTACAGGGTCCCGAGTCGCAAACACTCACCACAGGTGTCCACCCAGGGTCCCGAGTCGCAAACACTCACCACAGGACATCCTTAGGGGTGACACCGTGGGCGGCGGCAACGGCTCGGAAAGCTTGGGTCAGGCTGGTGCGATCAAAGGGTGACAGGTGACGGACAGTCCATGTATAGTGCGTGTCAGACAGTCCAGTTAGTTTTCATTCGTTAGTTTAGTTAGGGCTAGGTTCCCCATTGGCCAGGGGAATACCAGTCAGTTCAGAATTTGCTTCCTCGAGATCAATACACGGCGCCAAGTGTTCCTGGAGTTGCCGCTCCCCCAACATTGTGTTTTGATTTCGTGGATACGCCACAAAGTATACTTTAGTGCTACCGTCCTTTGCGGTAGAGACGTGTCTGGAAGACGCAAGTGAAGAACAAGAAGATCCATAGAGCGACATCGTGGAAGCGAACGTTACGGCGGAGGCCGTTATGGAGGCGACAGCGGCAGAAGCCGTGAGCGAGGCAGAAGCCGTGAACGCGACAGAAGTCGTGACCGTGGCCGCAGCCAAGGTCGAGGAACGACCGCGAACAATCGTTACATGGACCTACCAGTGTGTCCTAACCTCCACTCGATTGCCCAAACCGAGGTTTACCGTTGGCTGATCGAACGCAAGGCGTACGAAGCGCGACTTGAAGATGAGTGCCGTAGGAAGAACATCCAGTTCCGTGAACATGTGACAAGCTACGTGGCGTGCTTCTCGGACAAGCAATTGCTGCGTACCATGATGTCGATCTGGAAGATCCGCGGGGAGCCCGAAGACATGTCCGAGCAAATCCTCAAGGACAAGCTTCAAGACATAGCCAAGAAGCCAATGAATGACGTCGACCCTGACTTGGAAAGTCTATTCGATGATATCGAGTTCAACATGCGTGAAGAAGATGCGACCATGCGTGCAACGGACTACATGATGGTGTGTTGGGAGCGAATCGACGTGCATGGAGTGTACGTACACGTCATTGTCGAACCAGCTGCCTGGCAAGGTGAGCGAGTACACCAAGGACGCCTTCAAGAAGAAGTGGCACCCAGTCGACTTTGAGTGGGGTGACCTGATCCAAATCGTGGTGGATATATCCGTGGAACAACAATCGCATTGGGGTGCTGGCGCTGGAAAGCGGAGTGGGACCAAGAGCCCGAAGCACAAGAAGAGCAAGCACGGCCATGATTATCAAAATCGTGGCGAAGACAAGATGTCTAGTCGAGATGACGGAAGGCAGCAAAGCCGTGCACGCGACCAGGCGACCGAAGCCGAGGGCGCGAACTAAGTCGTGGTGGACGCGATCGCAGCCACGGGCGTGAGTACAGTCGTGGACGTGAAGAGAGTCATGGGTACGACCGAAGCCGTGGACGAAGCCAGGAAGGTTACCACAGCGGGCGTGAACGACATGGAAGTCGTGTACGCACAAGCGAGCGCAATCAAAGCGCGTACCGTGGAAGCGATTACTCCCGTCACAGAGGCAGTTCCCAAGACGCCAAGTATGGTTGGCCCAGAAACGACCAAGGAACCCCTCCGGCGCAAGCAATCGATCGTAACGCGGGATATCAAGATTCGGGCACGAAACAAAACACGAGTACAAACCGCGTGAGTGTGCCGCGACAGACTCGTTTTGGCGGCTGGGGGAATCCCAAAGGACAAGGAAACCCGGGAAAGTAACCCTCTAAAGATCGTCAATCGAACAACTCTGCCTATTCTGCTGCGTTACAAAAACGAACAGCAAAACCAGATCGTCAGGAAGACGAAGCGGATGTACGGGAAGTAATCCTAGACGAAGCTGGGGCACTTGCACTCGTGGGACAGCCTGAAGGAGAGCTTCCTCCCAACTTCCATGTGCAGCAGGTGCAGAACCCGCGTCCACCATCAGTTGTCCTTGGAGAAGACATGTGAATCATATGGATGAGCGTGTCAGTGGACTACGGCGGCGAATGGAGATCATGCCTGACCATTCGCATTACCAGCAACGTATGGTGCGATGGAATCCGAACCGAGCTTGGATTCAACCAGTACTACCACTGGATGACCGAGCTACCCATC
>NW_009798270.1:1564247-1586301 GCF_000520075.1 Aphanomyces astaci | reverse complement strand
CCCATTCTAGACGGTCGAATTGCACACCCGGTGCAGTGCCTGTTTTGCGGTGACCTTGAGCGCCTGCATCATTTGAAGGACTGCCCCGACATCGACCAAGACGGCATTGACCGAATCAAGTGGGTGTGGGGTTGGCGAATGTGTGGCTACCTGCGCAACCCTAAATTCCAGAAGTACGCGAAGAAGACAGCGCAGATGCGAAAGAAGATGGGCAAGAAGTTCTACCGCATCTACATGCCCGACGATGCCGTGAACATGGCAACCCTCAACGGCGTACTGGATGTACCGTTTTGTGCCGACTCTGGAAGTGATGCGAACATCATTTCTGAAGAAATGCTGGAAGCATTGAAGACAAAGACAGAAGTTGACGTGGTTCAACTGGCGAAGACCTGAAAGGGTTACGTCGTGGGCGAATAGCCGGTGTATGCGGACGTGGCGGCAAACCTGCGCATCCGTCTGAGCACTGCAGCTGGACCTGTTAACCTACCAGGTGTGCAAATATGTTACGTAATCAGCCGCAGCGACTCATTGCTCGTCTCGCGCTATGCGTTGCAGTCCATCGGGATCAACATGAACCACTTATTGGAACACGTGGCTCACCACCAAAGTCATGAAGACGGTGATGACGTGGGTGAACCCGACGAAGACGAAGACATTGCCTTCGGGGTGCCGACTCGTCGTTTGCAAGGTGGTGAACAAAACCTCGACAAACTCGATGAAGATGCCGCAGTGTCACATTGTCATGTAAACTGTTGGGATGCCGACTCGCATGTTTGAAAACTTGTTTGATCAACAAGTCCTTGAGAATGGTCTGAGGAAGAGTTCGTATCACTGTACATACTGTACGTATACATTACACGCAATTTACCAACCGCAATCGGCCATGACAAGAATGCAATTCATGTTTGCGCATGCATGTTCGTTAGTTCAGGTAGTTACTCCCAGAGTACCACACGACTTTAACCCGCTAGGACGGGAGCAAAAGCTTTGGTCAATGTAAGGTGATTCATGCAATTCCTAACCAGCAAATGGCCAATCAAAATCATCCATGGACGATGATTGGACAAAATTACGAACACTTGTCCGACATGCCGTTCAATCAAATCTAGCCGAGCGAATCGAGCACCAATCTCTCCCATTGGTCAATCCGAAATTACTTGTCGCTGATTGGCTACAATCCATTTTCGAGTTTCTACTGGAAAGGGCGAAGTGGATAATGACCAATCAGCTGTCTCGGCTCTAGTTGTGCTCGATTGAACGAACCATGCAAAATTGGGAAATTTGAAGAAAATCGACAATAATACAGTTTCTATACAGTATTAGTAGCACTTCAAAATATAATTACTTGAATACTTTATACATATCATTTTATTAAGAGGTTCTGAGGATTTTGTCACCCAAATCAGGCATACATTATTCAAGTGACTTACTGGCCGGGAATTAAATTCGCAAAGAAATTCGACGAGCAAATTGACCCTGCGATACAAATGATGGGACCTGCATAAATTTATAAAGCTCGTCATGATCTTCAAAATGCATGTTTTCGCAGCCTCATCGGATGAATGGGTGACGAGTTATGGCATTCAGAAAGTAGGCCAAGCTGGCCGGGAATTACATGAATCACCTTTCAGTACTTACAGCGTTGCAGTTACGAATGATCTTGCTTAAAGTATACTACAATTCTGCAAATGAGAGATTTTCTCATCCCAAGCTTCAAGTTAGGCCTAATAAAATACTCAGAATCACTATTTTTATTCCACCCAATCTGCAAATGAGAGATTCTCTCATGTGAAGGGACCAAAAGCAATCCAGTAAATCGAAATATGTGGTAATTGTACAATTCCATTGGCTTAAGACTACGAATTTACACGAGTATGATAGGCTCTACTGCAAATGAATGTGGACTACAACTAAGTTCACAGCAGTCCCGTGTCATTTGGAAAACTTCTCGGAGCGGGTACAGTTAACAGAAATTCTGTTAACAGTACCACTCTGCTTACGTAATCACTGTTCTCATAACTGGTATTGTAGTACTGTACTATTATTAATAGTACTCGTCAAGGGCTGATAGCCAAAACGACACATTCAAGCTAGGCAAGGGGGGGATGAGTGCATTTCAGTGGTTTGCGATAGCATCACGAGGGTCTGGGGGTTTCGAGGTCACAGGGCTATTGGTTCTTTTGAAGGAAAATGATTACGTAAGCAATAGTGGAGCTGTTGCTCTCCGGAATTATTCCTTTGAAACGTGCTCAACACATGCGCGTGGCATCGTCTATATTGCTCCAAATAAAAAATATCTTTGGGGTCGATTGTACTACTCTTTTGTGCGCTTACATGAGAGGAGGGAATGTTGGTCGTCTCGATTCTCATCAATTCGAATGTCCACGACGGGCTGAATGCCGGTTTGCCGTTAGAGGTTTTGTTTCGTTTTAACCTGCATACATGCCTGGATGTGTCGTCGAATCTTCACAAGTCGCAGTTTAAGCAATCACTACACTCTAAAACCTTTTGTAATTAATTTCCTCTGTTATATGGAGTGTCATTTGTAGTCGACAACGTTATACTCAAATGTTTTGTATGGGTTTACGTCGATCAAACCTCTATAAAATGAATCGACCAACATCCTGCTTGACGAAAGTTGCTACATGTACACAAGCAAGCAGTGGACCGTCTCGTGACAACCGCTCTGTTAACAAGTTGGTATTCAACTCGTGGCAACAAAGTACTTTACGTACCACCATAATAATACTAAATCAATCAGAGAGTTTTCAGAACCATCGCATTTTTGAATTTTACCCGCACCGTGCTAACCATGTTGCACTTGTCCCCTCGCAGCTCCGTCTCGGACAGCCACGACGCCCCCATGCCCGTGGAAGGCAAAGGCACGTGGACCAAGGAAGAACACGAGCGTTTTCTGCTCGCGGTCGAGTTGTACCCCAGCGGCCCTTGGAAGAAAATCGCCGCGATCATCAAAACACGCACCATTCGACAAACCCAAACCCATGCACAAAAGTACAGAGAAAAGCTTGCGCGGCGCAACCGTGGCCTTCGAAACAAAGCAGCAATCCCGGACGAACTGGCGCTGTTTCCGAGCTCGTTCATGACCAACAACGTGCCCCTTCCAGTGTGGTCGTCGCCATGCTCGGTGCATCACTCGCTATTCGCACCGAGCTCGTTTGAAGAAGAAGACTCGCTGTCGTTCACCGAAAGCATGGACTTTTTGATCCAAGTTCTCGACGACATTGCGCCCGCGATGTATGTATAGCGCTCCACAGGTTGCTACGTAGCGTTGTACTTATTTATTGCCGTAATGAAAAAGTTACTTTGTGTCGAGTCCAGTCACAGCGTCGTTCGTTGTTCTATGCAATGAATGCAGTGTAGTGAACAGTACGGCGGGTACAATTACAAGGAGTACGACATTTGAACCTGTGTGATACTGTCAAGTTGCGTGCTACTAAAGCATAGGGATGCAGTTAGATGCATAAGGAAGGACTCGCTTAGTGACGTGCTTACTCCAGTCATCCATGCGGTGGCCTACAGTAGTCATACCTTCACTTGACAACATCTGCAAACTTGAAGGGGCGCCGCTGCTACAGCGTCAGTTACTCCAATATCCGTTAAACGTGGGCAGCAATGCGTGAATCTCTGTGTGCTTGGGTTGCCTTCAGTAGTATAATCTTCCAGCCCACGGAGAACACTGCAGCTACTAAAGGTACTACTGTATGTGTCGAGATTACTGGTACTCCATTGTGGTGCTTCAACTTTGGTGCACTTTTTAGTGCCTTTGGAGTTCTGTTCCAGGAAATTCACCAAAAATCTTTCAGGGGCAATGACATGTTGAGTATTCACACAACTTCCGTATGTTGTTGGCGTATGATGCGCCCATTCAACTCTTTCTTGCGCCGTGCGCTGAATGTCGTGGTTCCACAAACCCGTCTAGCTCGAGGTATATACCGTACTACTACGTAGTAGTATGTACGTATACCTCGTACAGTCTGTAGTTGCTGATGAACTGTTCCACTGACGATGCTGTGAACTAATACTACGTAGTACTGTACGCAAAAAGGCTACTGTGCTGATATGAATTCTGCACTTTTTACTGCTTGGGGCACGTAAACCAAAACCTTGGCTGCGATGGAGGGTGGGATATAGTTTGTTGATTCTCGGCCTACTGTGTGACACGTGGCGTGGTACGAGTAATGTCAACGTGGTTCAATTACTCCCAACGAACATTCCACTACTGGTACAATTCATAGTCGCCACGTACTATTTTACTTCGAAGTACTATTTTAACACTGTAGTACTGTGCCGTGCGTTTGGGCAAAACGAATGTATTGGTTAATTCTTCCATAACTTTTCCCCCATGTATCACCTTTCAGATCTGAAGGTATATACGAATATAGGAGAAATCAGTTCATCGGGTGAGGGGTTTTATAATCAATACAACGGGATATTAAAATAGATATCGTTGTTTCAAATTTCGCTCCTGCCATACATTCTGAGCAAATTAATATACTCAGAACAGCGATATTTAAATAAAAAATAGTTCTGCACTCAGGCCAAAATTTATAATAATACGAGCGGGAGTACTGAAAGTCAAGTACTACCGTAGTGGATTTTCTCCTTGCAAGTTTTTAAAATTTCGAGCTATTTTATTTTCAATACGTGCCAATCCGACCCAAGCAAATGCTTGGATTCCCCATGTCGCGAAGGCACATAAGTTTATCACCATTCATATTTAGCCCTTAAAACTGGGGATTCATCATCTTTAATTCAAGACGAAGCGGTTAATAAAAGAACGAGCTAAGTCCGACCAGTATTTGAAAACGAAAGATTCGTTTTGCCCAAACGCACGGTATGGTGCACGTCATCTATAAACTACCAACTTTTCACAAAATTTTCTGACTTCTATTTCATATTCATTACTCAAAATTTCAGCAAATTGAAACGTAGAATCGACAGATCTCAATAATAAATGTGGTGAAGAAATTCTGTGATGAATTGGCCCTTAACGTTACTGTTAACCTAGCGGTATTTTACATTGGCGCTTGGATATTTGGCCATAGGGATGTGACAATTATCCGTATATAATATCCGGAGGCAGTTGGGCCTTTACCTTTAACCTCCCACTGCAGTGATAAAACGCATGAAATCGGTCTTTAACGTATTTGGGAGTATTCCCAAACAAACACTACGTAGTACTACTATTAATACGTAGTAATACTATTAATACTAACACAAGTGATATTCCGCCAAAAAACTCCCTGACAACTTACTGTACTGTATTCCATTAGTTCCCAAAGTCACGTATTACGTAATATAAAAACTGACGACACAAATAGGTTTTCAAGTAGTTAAGTCCGCTAACTGCTATTGCAGCTAGTACGCGGCCGAGACCATTAAGTGTCCGCTGAGCGATTTTAACTTTACAGTGTAATTCAATATCAATATCACAACGACCTTTTGGTCGGCTCCAGGGTAAAATGGGATGCTAAAGCCGCTGGAGGTGGTATCCCGGGGTCCGGGGGAAGTCGCGATGGCCGGAGTGGCGGGTCGGCATAGCCCATGGGAGAATAAGGTCGTTGTGAAATGTCTGGATGACTCCAATTTTTTCAGAAAATTCTAAGATCAAATGTAGAGTGAGGACAAGTGTCAAGAAAAAAATACGCCTAATGCCGGGGTACAGTACTGTATTATATTCCTGTCATAACATGGGCAAACCGATACCGATTGTTCCTACTTTCTGAGGCATCCAGACGCACGTTTTTTGAAGAATTACTTTGAAGTACATGTTTTTAACATTCAAGCTCATTCCTGGCAAAATGGCCGTGTATCGTAGCATCCAGACTACTACCGGTAGTGAGGATCTCCTAATTGGAAAACAGTTTAGGCAGATGGGCTACAGTACTACCGGTAACGTTAAGGAACGAATACAGTAGTACAGTAAAGTAAAACTTCGTTCTTTGTCATAAGCTCGTTTTGAAGTGAACCGGTGAAGATGCTGTCAATTTATTCCCTGCATCAGATACTACTTGTCCAAAATTGAAAAATCTCTCTACCGGTACAGCACAAGGGATAATTAACCCTGCTTGAATGATGTTGTTGTGCATACCTTAGTGCTAGTACTACGTAGTACTCCGGAGTTGAACCCCAAAACCCCTAATATCGCCACCTACATAGCCGAGAGTGGCCCCAAGGTCGAGGTCGAGGTCGAGGTGTAGAAGATGGTAGTGTCAAGTGAACCATGACTCGAAGCAGCCCGTGTCAGCCTGTTATAGTGCGTAACTGCTTGATCCACAACTTTGTAACGGCATCGGTGTAACCGTTACGGCCACAACGAGCGCGACGATGATGCGCAGTGAGTTGAAGCACGTTGTCGCGGACTCGCGGACGTCGCAGGAGTTGGAACCCCTTCGAGTTCCAGTCAAACTCCAGGATCGGTTCGAGAGAGCCCACAAACGCATGGCCAACAAAGACGGTAATAATAATTCCATTGGAATATTATTTTGGTAACTTATCGAGGTCAGGCTTTCTCTTTACGTCGGCCGCGACGCCCTCGCGCGAGTCGGCCAAGAAGCACCTCCCCGACGTGATTTTGCGCAACAAGATGATGGCGTTCGAGTCCAAGTGGCAATGTACCAACAAATCGTCCTTGCTGTACGATCCCCTCGACGCATCGTTTGAACGGCTGTCCATGGAGGAGCGAGAAGAGGTAATGAATCGCATTCAGACGCGGGTGGAACGCATTACAGACGCCGTGGAAGACAAGTACCGTCGAAAGAAACAACAGCTCGACGACCAAGTACGTCGTGGATGTATCTTCTATCTACAAGCTGCTTTCACAACGGGGTATATGATTGTGCAGGGTGTGTTCGATCCCGCCATCAACACTCGCCGGGTGCAAGCCATGTACCTCGTGGACCTCCAACGCCAGTGCAACCTTGATCTTCTCAAAACCCAAGTGTTGCAAGAGTTCGACCAAGAACGTCAGCCGTGCGTCCTGATTTGTTCATGAACTCCTGTCAAATATGAGTGCTTGTTGTGGGTAGGCTGTTTGCCGGGTCGTTTGGACAAAAGCCGTCGTCAGCAACCGCCCCAGTTCACGTGTTGGGCACGCTCCTCCAAGATGCGGAGCCCCCTATTCAAGAACTAAGGGGGTCGAAGAAGCTGCAACGTCTGCTGCGATCCCATTCCATGGCCAAATCCACGTCTGAACCGCTCCTGGAACGGCGGAAATCGGTGCGCAGTGGCTCCATCACCGTTGCGACGCCGTCCAACAATACCCCTTCGAATACAGGGGCGTCGCACACTGCGGCTGCGGATGTAGCCACCCCACCAGTTGCGTCCTCCAACAACCCCCCACCACCTGGGCGAGCCTCGCAGTCGGATAATGATCCAAGGCATGTGGCCATGGCGCGGCATCCTGAGATTGTGTCGGTGGTGGCTTCGCTACGTGCTACAGACGCTGTCGCGAAACTGCTTAAAAAGCGCTCCAAGACGGCGTTTCGACCAGGGCAGGACATGGCAGCGAAACCGGACAACGCAGTCGATGAATGGAAGGTGCGTGCGTTGTTCGTGGCTCCACAACTTGCTCCTGACGTGGCTGCAACGTCAATGACAAATGGATAGGACCAAGTGGACCTGTTTGGGCAGATTGGCGCACGGTGCAGTGCGTCGCTACGCCGTCGAGCGACCGCCCAACTAGCAGATATCACCGCCACGCCCCCTTCGTTTCCGCAGCTTTGGAGCCGCCTGGCCCCGTTCACAGCCGACCTGCGAGAAAGGTAACGCAGGGGGATATGGGCTTTACACTATAATCATGTACTTTATGCTGGTTTAGACGTTCTAATGCAAAATCGAACGCTGCGACTCTCCAGTCATCGACCCAACCTTCCTATGCAAACGACAGTCGTCCAGCGTAAGGACACACACGTACAGGATAACATATTGAAATGGACTTACGAGATGTTTCAGCGACGAACGGCTCAGCACTCGCAAAGCCACGACCACCGCCCAATACTGTCAATGGCAAGACGCGATCGGTCGCCGCCGAAGGAAACTCGCCAAGTTAGCCAACGACGCGACCTCGTACAATGACCCATATATATATATATATGGACACTCCATCGAATGATAATATCGAGTTTTGCGTTGCACAGGGTGGTCAATAGCACTGTTTCGGGCCAGCAACAACCTACCCCCGCCAACACTACAGTGCCAGACTCCACGGCATTGCCCCCGGCACTGCAAAGACGCCCAAGTACGATCCTCGACGACCGCCAAAACAAGCACGCCCGACGAAAGCCCGTACGCAGCCCGTAACATGCCATTTCCCAAACTCATGTGGATACATGCATGTAGACGGTGGCGTCCGGGATGGTGATCGGCCGGCCTCGAGAGGTGGCATCAGGATTGAAGCACACGACAAAGCGCGTGCTTCGTCGGCAGATGACGGCGATTTCGTGGGAATGGCTGACTCCGGAACCCATCAAGCCTTCACCCCCTCCTACGACCAAGGCAACTCCCCCTGTTGCAGCCGCCGCCAACGAACAACCAAACCAAGACACAAACACGTCGCCTGCACGAGGCGACAAGTCCCCAGGTCCACATCGCTCTAGTATCTTGGTACACCACCAAAACAATTCGATGGTCGACAGCCATGAGGTGCTGCAGCGTCGACTTGAAGAGGTACGACCACGACCGACTTGGTTGAAATCTCACACTTTGATAGGTGTGGCTTCGCCTTGGCATGCCGTACCATCTGAAACTCAACATGCTCGAGAAATACGCGAGCCACGACGGCGCCGGGGCGTTGCACACTGCGATTGATCTGTGGGAAGCTGCGACAGATATGGTTGTGCTGCGGGAAGCGCTCGTGGTGGTAAGGATTTGTAATCAGTACAATAGAGTATTCACATGCGTTGGGTGTGGTGGCGGGTCAATTGAAGATGGGGACCCATGCCCAACGCGACTTGGTGCCCGAAGAGCTGGAATTATACTGGACGCAACTCCAAGCGTGTAGCAGCATGCTGCTGCCATTGCCATCGAGCATGCCAACCATGCAAGTGTTTGGGCCATGGGTAAGACAGTACCACCACAGTGATGTGGCTGTGACAATAGCGCTTGTAGGTGGAATCGTTGGTGCCGTTGGTGACCGCCAAATGCCGACAAGCGATCGAGGCGCTGGGGGCAGCAACGGGAGATGTGCTAACTTACGATGGGGTAGTCTATTTAGTCGATGAAGTGCAGGACAACGGATAGGACATGCCGGGGGCAAAATCACGATTTTCTAGCTGCAAGGGAGTTGATATCAAGCTAACACTACAGTACAATGTTGATAGTTTCCACACGAAATTTTGCAACTTACCACTCAAATAACTTCACAACTGTTAACTGCCCTTTCATGTTGAAGATCGTGATCACATCCGGTTAAATATATTATCCGGATAATCCTATACTGAACATCGTCTACCGCACTTCGAAAAGTGCAAACTCGACTTCATGTTGCGACTCGCATCCTTCGCCTCGCGTGCTCCCGCCACCGCCCGTCACTTCAGCTCCAGTACGCCGCCTAGCCTTTTCTACATATAGTTTACCGTGAGTGCATACTCATGTGTACGTCGTAATGCAGAAACCTTGGAGTACATCAAGACGGACGTGAATGGCAAAGTGGGAATCATTACATTGAACCGCCCCAAGCAACTGAACGCGTTGTGCGATGGCTTGATCAACGAACTGAATGCAGAAGCAAAGAACTTCGACAAGGACCCCAACATTTCCGCGATCATTGTGACCGGCAGCGACAAAGCGTTTGCAGGTATGAAAGAACGTACATTGCAAAACGACGATCTCAGGATTAATACTCACCACGCGCCGGCCTCGTTGGGTAGCTGGCGCCGACATCAAGGAGATGGCAACGCGCGAGTTCATTGAAGTGTACAACACGACCATGTTTGCCAACTGGGGCGACATTGCTAAGATCCAAAAGCCAGTGATTGCGGCCGTGAACGGCTTCGCGTTGGGCGGCGGGTGCGAACTCGCCATGTTGTGCGACATGATCATTGCGGGCGACACGGCTAAGTTCGGCCAGCCGGAAATCAAGCTCGGCACGATTCCTGGGTGCGGCGGCACCCAGCGGCTGATCCGCGCGATCGGCAAGTCGAAAGCAATGCATTTGATCTTGACGGGCGATTTGATCGACGCCCACCAAGCCGAGCGCGACGGCCTCGTGGCCAAGGTCGTGCCTGCCGCCAACCTTCTCGTACGTTCATGGTGAATCTTCGTTGGTTCGTTCTCATGAATAGGACGAGTAGGACGAAGCGCTGGCCGTGGCCAACAAGATTGCCACGTACTCGCAGCCGATTACCCGCATGGCCAAGGAAGCTGTGAACGCGTCGTACGAAATGAGTCTGCAGGAGTCCGTCAAGTACGAAGCGCGCCTGTTCTACGGCAGTTTTGCCACCCACGACCAGAAGGAAGGCATGGCTGCGTTCGTGGAGAAGCGCAAACCCAACTTCAAAAACGAATAACCTGGGGAACGGTGGTTTTTTGCATGAATAAATCTCCCATTTATTACTGGTATTTGCAGAATTGCAGTTAACACTAACGTTGCCGTATAATCCCCGCTTCAGAATGTACTCTAGTGTCTAAAATATAATGCATATCAATGAAAATGTCAATGACATATGATTCCCTGTAAATATCCGGTCCAGTTCCAAGTGGTGGCTAAATCCATCACAGGACTTATATTTTATTGGATGAAACATATTTATGCATGGTGATTGGGTATTTCTGTCCAATTGGAGACAACTAGGTACACAATATGTAGTACCAAGTATGGTATTCAAAGGACATTCTACGAATTAATCCATTCGTGTGAAGAAACCCTTGTGCTGCGCTTGGTAGTTACGAGGAAAGGCCCAACTGGAGAAATCATAGCTACTGAAGCGGGGGGGTATACAGACGACGAGGGATTTTAAAGGACTTTTGTCAACACATGATTGTTATTATCCAATCAAATAATTTGAAGACAATACTAATCAATGATTGGCTACAAAACTGATTGGGTTGAATGCCCGCTCGTGGTCTTTGACGTGCCATTTCAAAATAGCCAAGGGCCATTAAACTGGCGGTGACGACTTTGGCGTCCCATTGGCGATGTTGGCCCAAGGCAGCCCTGATCTAGGTCTTGGGATGGATCTCAGTGTCGTTGGAACGTGCCAGACTGTGTAGAGAGCTTCGACGTGGAGAGTTGTGTTGATAGCCGTTGGCGTTGGAGTCGAGTCAAGGACCGAAGCTGTGGTGCTGGTGACTTACCGTAGAAATTTTGCCGAATAACGTTGCCGGGTAACCGGATCATATCTACCGGATAATATTATCCGGTGAGACTTTGTCATTGGTTTGGTGGTGATGCGAACAAGGTCACGGACACGGGCGGCGCTCCGGCAGCAGCACTCCAAGGACGACAACCACGCTCCTATTAACATCACGGTGAACATCCACATCCACGTAAACCAAGAGGTTGTACTCCTTCAGACAGGACTACCTGAACCACAGCCTCGGTACTTGACTCGACTCCAACGCCAACGGCTATCAACACAACTCTCCACGTCGAAGCTCTCTACACAGTCTGGCACGTTCCAATCCAACGACAATAGTGCTAGGAGGATCGAACACACTGTGACCAAGCCTGCCCCGACCCAGCGCAGACCTGTCGTGGAGAATCCAAAGGCTAAACGGCGGCGGGTTGACGTGGACTCCCTCATGGTCGAACTGACGTCCATGTCTATGGGAGCAAGGCCACCCCCACTTCAGATTGGCTACTCTACCGCAGCTATGACCACCCCACGAAACCCATTCAAGATATTTACCCCCCAGGCAACGACACCCCCCGACATCTCTCGCTTCATGGACCACTGCCAACTGCAGCCGACTCCAACAGACGAGCTGTCTGACGCCGTGGCCTCCATGCAGTTGTGTCGCGTCGAAGACGACATGGACGCTACACTGACGCAGTTTACTAGCCTGTCGTTACAAGCGCCTTGCGCAAGTCGGTATGACGACAGTCATTTTCTCCACCACTTGCTCGACAAACGACTGAGTCTCCACGGCCCGTAGCTGTAGACTGCGCTTATTTAACTTGAAGATATTTTCACTTGTGAAGGTTCGATGTATGCAGGTCGAGCAAAATCGTACAGTACAGCACATTTGGGCACCTCCAAGTACCGTCGTTTGGTCGTGTTTTCATCGTTATTTGTGCTTCTACGTGATTGGCTAGTGAGGATTTTGCCATGTTTTCATCGTTTGGCGCAAACCGATTGGATAAATCTGTCCAATCAAAAATGTCGTGCTATCGATACAGATTTTCATGTATAAGGATGTGCATGCAATTGGCCAGAGGCGGTGGCGGTATGCACCGGGTCCAAGGCCTCGCCACGAAGACCTACGAATAGGAGCTATATTGGAACATCTACAATGAGTAACGGCAACATATACTATGCAGTCTCGTCTAGCATTGCAGAACAGTACAAGTGGGCACAGGTACAGCACATGCCGCAGCTCACCTCAGCACTTGTACTGCATTCATTACTCGTCATGCTCGTCACCAGGTTGTTGTGGCCGTACACACACTGTACTGAGTAGAGTTGGATTTTGTTGATTGGGAGCGCCAATATAATTGGTTTATTACCAATTATATTGGCGCTCCCAAGCAACAAAATCCAACATTAACGTTACGCAGTACAGTACAAGTAATATTCTGACATAAATCTCGCTTTTTAAACGGAAGGCGAGAAAACATTTGCAAAATATTTTTATGTGATTATAACTACTAGTAGTACGTACTAATACTACGTAGTTTGTTGTAAACTGGAGCAACATGGAGAATGAATTCACACAACCAAATGTACAGAAGAATAATCGGCAGAAGAATTGAGCCAAATACGAATGCAGGAATCCATCATCGACGTTTAATTAGTGTGTGACTTCATTTAGTGTGATTACAATCACCACAAAACAACACTTTACACTCGAAACTGGAGCCATCGATTCAAGAACCGCCTGAGCCAATCAAATCACGTCATATGTCGAATTTCTGTTTGACCTCCGCATTGGGCAAAACCACATATATACTAACTGTAAACGTTGTATATAGTGTACTGGTAGTGTACTCGTAGTGTGTACAAGATTAAATAGGATCAAATAGATTCGAATGCTATTTGGCACCTTGTGCTCCATACAAAATTGCCTATTTCACCTTGCTTTTTCTGGTTAATGTGCATTTCATCCAAATTTGGACTTGAGAGTCATGGCGCCAAATAGCATTCGAATCTATTTTATCCTATTTAATCTTGTGCAACCGGTGAACTATATATAACGTTTAGTATGTATGTGGTTTTGCCCAATGCGGAGGGGTCAAACATTTGGATTAGCAGAAATTCGACATATGACGTGATTTGATTGGCTCAGGCCGTTCTTGAATTGATTCTCCTAACTTATTCGACCCTCCAGTTTCGAATCGATTTGACAATAGTATATACTAGATATATATATATATACATACTAGTTAAAGCTCAAAACGTTGGCGTTGACAAGAGTAAGTAGTACGCATACGGTGGTATAAAGTGGGTGTTTACTACGTGGTCAAGGCGGAATAGATCACGTCAAAGAGGACCACCGCGATTTGAATCATTTGTGCGCGGCAGCCCAGGAGCGACGCCCGCGCCAGGAACGCCTGCGCGTGGGCCACCGATTTGGTCGCGACCGGCGGCTTTGTCGGCCCGTCGCCGCCCGACGTCGACGTCTGGAGCAGCAGCTGCTTGCGCGACTTATGGCGCTTAAGGAACCGTCGGACGCGCTTCTGGATGACGAGCACGCCGGCAAACCACGTTTCAAACTCGAGGATGCGGATGGACTTGAGGATGAAAAAGTTGCGGCGCAGAGACTCTTCTTCGTGCGAGATCATCATGCCGAGCACCTGGGTGCAGATCAAGAACCCCGTGTACTCGAGCCACAGGTACTCCCACGGGTCAAAATGCAAGTTGTGCGACGCAAAAAAGATAAACAGCACGATGAGCACAGACGTGGACCGGAACCCGTACACAAATCGGAGCTTGAACCCTGACCTGTGCGCAAACAAGATGGCATTGAGTAACCCCATAAAGTACACATTTGGCTTGGACGGTTTCGGCTGCTTGTCCGTGTAGTTGTGCATGAAGGCGCGGCCAACTTGGAGCAGCAGCACCATCATGCTGCACACGTGGATGGCGACCACAACGACTGAAAACACTTGGGCCGACCGGACGTACCCGCCCTTGGACTCGACCCACTGCGTTTTGATCGTGTGGCGGCGGCTCGCGTCCTTGGCCACGGCCTCATGCAGGTCCATTTGGCTCATCCCACGTCGCAGAAACACTTGCCAATACTTTTTCCCGAGTAAGTACAAAAAGTAAAACGCGACAAAGTAGCACGGCACGACGATCGCAAACCGAATAATCGCCGCCATGCCGTACTCAAAGTAGAAGTGCTTCATCAGGAGCAGCTTGACATCTTGGAGGCCCAGCACGATCTGACTGAGGCATACCCCGAGCACAGCATACCGAATCGTCCAGTACACGTGTTCATGAATGTCGCCGCGGTTCGGGTTCTCGTACGGATGCGGGTCGATGAGGTACCATACCTTGCAAAAGTACTCTTCAATCTCGAGATTGCGGAACGCCAGTGTCCACGGATCCAACAGCGATTCTTCACAGTAAGAATGGGCGGAAAAGTCGACGGGCGCGTCGTCCAGCGCCGGCCCCGCGAACGGCAGCTTGAGCGCATAGTTGCGGCGCCGCGTGAGCTCTTGGCGGTAATGGGATACCATGCCGCCGATGATTCCGATGCCATAGTTGACGGTTTGGTAGAGGATGTCGGACACGTTGTCGTACTTCCACACGCCCGGGATCGCGTGGATGAAGCGAAGGCTCACGAGCTGCACGGTCAAGTACACGAGAAAGATGCCCCACGCAAGCACGCAGCTGTGCAGGAATCGCATGCGCGTGATGCCAAAGATGGGAATGATCAGGATCACCAGCGGCAGCACGGGACCGGTTTGCTGTTGAAGCGGTTTCTTGAAGATCATGCTCAGCCCCACGACCGCAAACACCCAAAACGTGATCGTTTCCACGTGCTTGGCGGCCCACGGCTGCTGCACCAAGATGTACCTACCACCATACACACGATGAATACGAGATGACGCGGCGGCGGCGTACCCTAGAGCGAACGCGCCGCAGCCACCGCCAAACGTGACAATGTACAACAACGTCGAGATCTTGGGGTTGATCGCCGACGCAGGATTCGTCCGCGGCACCCCCGTGCGCACCGTGAATAAGTCGTTTTGGACTTCGTACGCCAAATATGCCGCCAAAAACACAAACCCCACCGCAAAACACAGACGGATGCGCACCAATGACGCTTCCTGCGCCCATTTCAAGTACCCGACTTCGAATTTCTCGGGAGGATCCGACGATGGGATGTAGCTGTCGAATTGAAGCGTCTTTGGGTTCATCCCCACTTGTTCTTGGATCATGCCGAATTGCTTGACCATGTACTCCTTCGCTTCGTTCATGCGCAGCGTTTCTACAATCAACAACACATTGACGAACTATACGATACAAAGCTTCGAATAGAGGAGGATGTACCGTCCATCGACTTCCCCTTCGGCACGGCGCATGCTTGGAGAACCAATTGGGTGGGGTCTGTGAGCTCGGCCGGCGAACCATTACCTTCTACAACGCCTTCTTCCAGGTTGTTCTCGTTGGCCCCTGCGTCGTTCATGAGCACCACGTTGTCCGCGTCCGTCATGAGGTTGAACTGGACGTGTCCCTTTGGAGAAATTCCCAACTGCGGGTCATCCACCGCCGCCGCCGATTCCGTCGTCACCATCGCAAGTAATCGTGTGACGGCCCCTCGCGAAAATCTTGCAAAATGACAGCGCAACCACTTAACAGTCGGATGCCTTTTACATCGAGTTTACAATTCGGACGGTTGCAATGGTATACAATTATCAAGTTTAAATATCACTTCTCCTTCATTGTTTTCACGATCATTTGTCATCATACTTGACGTTTGTATGATAAACTAGAGTACTAGACGCTTTTTGGTCATCAGACGACGTGTCACTCCTCCTCTTGCCACTGTGTGTTTGCTTGTAACGTAACAGTGGAATTTTGGAAAATCAGGCAAGGGATGAATTTATAGCCAATGAAATCGTGAGAATAACGTAATTGTGGCCAATACAATTGGAGGAAGTATCTAGAAGATTCGTTCACCCTCTCAGAATGTGAGGTTAGTACCGGTAAGTTATGGGCCACTCTGGCTAGCTCGCAACTTTTCAGAAATATTATGACAACGTTTCAAATGACAGCTTTTGTGTGTTTGGCTACCAAATTTGACATATATAAATCGAGATAAGACGTTTTCGAATATTATTGGTTTCTCACAGAAATAGTTTACTAATTTTTACCTTCAATACTGTAACGTTACAGTACTGGACTGGAAGAGCAGTTCTCATTCTATCAGTACACGTATTAATATAATAGTATTGTGGTATATTCGGTACAAATTTCCAGACCCTGTCGAATCGAATCTCGCAGCTGAATCGAATCACGAATCGACGCTATTGGCTAATCCAAACTTGAGTAGATTTGATTGGCTCTTACAGAAAAGACAAGTATATTCAACCAATCATAACTCCAGCGTGATTAAATATTGATTAGACAAACCACACGAATTTAGGAAGTTTATAGCGAATTCACAATGCTTCGAAGTAACGTTATCTATTATTGTCCTTTTATCCAAAATATGGACTTTTGTGTTGATTCGCCAAATCTATCGATCGATTCTTCGTAACATTACTGAACTTTGTACTACAGTAAGTATTGTGCAATTGTATTGTTGATCTTTATTTTTCATATTGTCGATTTGATACAAATTTTGGGTGGGGGCGCTACCGTATCTTCGGTTTGTGAACGAGTCTGATTGGCTCAATTTACGAAAGCTCAGTGTGATTGGCTAAAGACTTTTGACATGCCCCATACTATTAATAGTACTATCGAACGTCCATTTTGCGCGCCATTCTTCAACCAGCATTCGACGAGTCATGACCGCAGACGACAGTCCAGCCTGGAACGCGCGATCGTCGCAGACGTTCCATCGACAACTCGCAAGGCGACCACGGATACTTTGCGCGAGAAGCACCCGGTTGCATCGTACTTGGTGATCCAGTTCGAAATGGTTTGCTCGTTCTTTCCGTACACAGCAGCAAGCTGTCAACGCTTCATCCCCAGGAAGAAGTAGCCGTGCAGACAGTGCATGACTGTGTTCGGACTTGTGTGCTGTGAGAGTGCCGACTCGATGGTGCTCATCGGTCTTGGCGCTTGGTGTGCGATCTGCTTGTCCTAGAAATGCCTGTTCTGTCGTTTGACCCAATCAAATCGTGGCAATTTTGAAAGCGCCAATCGAATCGATTTACGAACGACGCGTCGTTTTTTAGGAATTCACGCCAAAATCCAAAATGCCGCTCACCATGCGAATTATAAAATGTCCAATTTGTCCAATCAGATGCCGTGAAATCACGAAATTCGCTGTGTAGATTCATCCCATCCTGTTGCGATATATTCTACTTCTGTGATGGCAGTTGAGCAGCCACGGCATTGCGACCCAACCGAGCGCACAACGTAATGTTAGCTGTAAGGGGAGGACCACATTGGAAATAGTCGGAGTGAACTCATCTGTGCACTATGCAGCATCACACAAAGCTCTACAAAATTCAAGTGTCCAAACCGTTCAAAAGTGTTATAGCCAATCGTGTGGAAGAAACAAGGTGTGATGGACTCTGATTGGATATTAAGAAGGAGTAAGCTGCTGTACTGTATTATGAAATAATTTGGCCTTGACAGTTCATTTGGAATCGATTATTGTCAGATTTTAAGCTTTTTCAATACTACCGGTAGGTATATTGGTTACCTCGAAGTACACATTTACTGTTAAAACTGTACATTTTGGTTGGGCCAAACCAGTGGGCCAAACAGTGATGATCGTTGATTGGTTCAAACATCTCAAAAGATTAATTTCATTGGCTAGGACATTCTCAAATACATTTGCCCATAACTCATTCAATAGTCCAAAAAATTTGGCTACAGTTTTCTACAGTACCGGTAGTATAACATTAGATACGGTGCTGATGACCTCGTTCGTAAGAGCAGCATGGCTGGCGGCATTACCTAGCAGCTTGAACCACAAGTGGTTATACAGTAGTTTTCGCTTTGGATAGGCAATAAATAATACTTCATTGTTACATAGTACAATGGCGGCGGTGGTCGAGTGATTACACATTTCATCGCCCCAGCAGCCCAAACACGGAGCTGTGGAGCGTTTGGTTGCCGGCGTTGTACTGCCGCCACGCCACGGCGGACGCGTGTCGCTTGAACTGGTCCTCCACCTCTGGGGTACCACTCAATTCGCAGTCCCAGAATTTGACTTCGTCTGGCAGCGCCAAATACGCTCGGGTTGTAAAGCTCTGCGAATTCACGTACAAGTTGCGCATGCACGTGTGATGAGGACCCATGAAAATGTGCGACCAACCTCCCGAGTGCGTACATTCATCCAAAAAATATGTTCATCTGGAAAGGCCTAGGAAGGCTCGGCTGATGAGGTTTGCATGTTCATCCGGAAGGGTCATCGCATGGTGGTGCACCCCCCCCCCCCTCCCTTGTGTGTGTATCCCACCGCCGCCCTGACGACAACAACCAGGTGAGAGAAACGACTTCGCACATGCGACATCGTTGCGATAATTCAGTAGCTTGGGGGGGAAATATTCAGCACATTACAGCGGATATAAATATACAGCATTTGCTCCACCACGATACGGACAATTTGTGGAGATCCGGATATGCCATTTCCATCGAATTCCAGTTTTAGCGTTTGGGAGAGTTTTACAGTCACATGTGCATGAATGGCCTTGAGCGAGCAACCTGGCGAGTCGTGTAGCCCGTTATATAGATGACTCAACAACGGCCAATGCCACAGGCTGCGATACAGTACATACTTGAAAGGATGACCAAACCTGCGCTGCGCTGTGAAATGGGCTACCATTTTGCTGCTTGTGTCGACTTCCCCGCAGTAGCGCCCGGACTGTCAGACTTCCTACAACACTCGCGTGAAGGATGATGATCGATGCCGTGGCAGGACGATGGAGGTATGTGATAACGTTAACTTGCATTAACGAGTCCACACTTGGTGTCTTGTCCGTGCTAAAAATCAATTGGAAGATTTGACGTACGACGTTCACTTGGGTTTTGTATGGGCGAATCGGTAAACAACGAACCCAACATCATCCAAACCAGATGGGTTCATGGGATTGCGACCATCCACAACCTCGAGAAGGAGGAAGCAGGTGTACACTCATGACCACCAGCAGCGACGTAGCAACCGTGCACTTGGAGGACGAGTTCATGGACGACCTCAACACGGACTTGCTGGAGGCAGCAGACATCAAGCTCCAAAAGAACATGTACCAACGCGAGAAGCAGGGCAAGTACCGACAGCAGGAACGGGCGCTGCGGGTGCAATTGCGCAACCGCATCGCGGACTTGGAAGCGATATTGCTTCGAGCGAAGCGAAGGGGTAGTCTCATGCTGTCATGGGAGGACATTGCGTTGACCATGCGTGAAGAGCACGACCTCGCGCAAGTCGAGAACAGTCGGCTGGACCAGCAAGTGCGCCATGTTCGCACACTCCTCCACGACATGAAGCGCTGGGTTCACGCCACCCTTTCGGTTTGTCATCTTCGTCTCCATCTACCATACTCACGAGGGCGGACGACGTAGGTGTCTCCAAGCCATGTCAAGTCGACGTGGCGCAATTTTACACTGCTGCAACACCCCGAATCCCGCAAACTCGGTATGGAATGGATCACGCAGCAACTATACCACAATCTGGACAGCGTCCAGCAGCGATACGGGTTCCCATCGATGTTCTCTACCGTCACCGAAGACGACCTGAACGTCGTGTTCGACGACAGCGGGTGCTACCAGTTCATCCGTCGGCACGAACTGTTTATGCAGAACTCACTCGACGAGCTACGGGGCGTGATGCAAGCCGACATTTGGCAGTTTATGATCAACTACGCCCGCCTTCACGTAAGCGATCAATCTCCCATCTCCTTCGCGCCCCCCCCCCCGAAGATTTCTTGACGATATCGTGACTCGTAGATCTGCCACGACACGCCACACAGCGCCATCCGACATCAAACCCTAGAAGGAGCGTACGAACAGAGCAACTTTCTCAGCCGCGAGTTCGTCGAAGGCAACCGCATCGTGTACGTGGGCCAGCAAATGCACGAAGATGAGGCCGCCCCTACGATCAAGTTGCAGCGCAACCGCCACGTGTGGTACATTCTGCAGGCCATCGCGCCGTCCGTGACCAAGATCCGCATGCTGTTCGTCGTGTCGTCGAGTTTCTCAAAGGGGGGGCAGACGCCCCTGGACGAAGAGGCCAGGGGCTTCTGGGGCCTCGACTTGCATGGGCTGGACGAAGACTCGATGCAGCGCAAGTTTAGGGAGCACGCGCTCGCCGTGTGTGGCCCCAAGCATCACCAGCGGCACGATCAATACTTGGAGTCGCTCAATTCGTACCTTCGAACGATGCGAGCATAGGGATAGTGCGTCGTAGTAATATAATACAGTAGGCCACTACTGGAGACTTTGACGGGAAGTACACGTGTTGGAGGGCCGAATCGCGGCAAAAATCACTTGTCTATGCATGATGGATGTGCTGTTTGTCGACTTTGTTTACAACTACTAGTACAGTAGTAGCACAGAGCACCATAGATTCTGAATCGCCCCACTGTGCGTATATGTAGACAGACGCAACCACTTGCAAAGGCTCTGATTATCTATGTACTTCGATGGGTTGAAAAAGTGAAAAAGGGGGGGGGCTATGGTGGTTCAAATAGCGCTCTCGTATGACCCCCCCCCCATTCGAACACTCGGAGCAAATGCCACACCAAGTCGTTGAGGGGAAGGGGGGGATACACTCTCTTGGTCGGGGTTCCGTCTTAACGTTGACGGTAGCAGATATACGACTTGCATCCGCGAGTCGACGAAACTTTGGAGCCGACGTCCGACTTGATAAAACACTGGCCGTACGCCAACGTGAACGCGCCACAGGCCGGGGTGTCGTTACACGCTTTCTTGCACGCGTCACCGTCGCCTTTGAACTGAAACAGATCGTTGCCAAAAAAGTCAAGGTTCTGCAGCGGTCCGTCGCAGCCAAAGCCCCCGGTGAAGTCTGGCACGACTTCGTACAAGTCGTCGGTGGCCACAGACGAGGCGACGGCGCACCACCACACCACGGCAAGTAGTTGTAGCATGCTTGTTGTTGATGGAGAAAGGAAAAGAGATTGTAAGTTAGTTTGTACACCCTGCAAAAGCTACGAACCCCCCCCCGCAGTTTCTACATGAACCGGTGTAAAAGGCATATCGTACTGACTTATGTTCAAAACATGTACACCACCTGCATACATTCGATCGCATTGATCACACAAATATAACGTTTAATTAGGCGAGTTCGTGACTGGGACATCATCGTCGTCGCAATCCAACCCGTCGTCGTCATCGCCACTATTGTCATCGCCACTATTGTCATCGCCACTATTGTCATCGTCGTCGCAGTCCATGTCGTCGTCACCATTGTCACCATTGTCACCATTGTCACCATTGTCACCATTGTCACCATTGTCACCATTGTCACTATTGTCATCGTCGTCGCAGTCGATGCCATCGTCGTCCATTGGTGAGCTCGTCGACGGCACAGGGGCCGTGGGAAGCGGCGGACTGTTCGGAGTTGGCACACGAGTCGGGTAGGGACTATTGCCATTGTCGTCCGTCGGTGACACAGGCGCCGTGGGAAGCGGCGGACCGTTAGAACTCGGAGACTTCGTAGTCGGACGACGCGAACTCGTACGAGGCACATTGGAGGGGCTTGTTCCGGGGGTGTCAGCTGGCACACGAGT